>NW_009612253.1:26099-110765 GCF_000690535.1 Cariama cristata
TCTGCAGCAGCAAAAGAGACTGGGTTGCCTGCATGGGTGAGACAGCACCATTCTGCATTTACTTCATGTAGCTGGAATGACTCTGCACTGGCTGTGGCATCTCCTTTTAACTGAAGGCTTCAGGTATGCCCTTCATAGGTCTATGCCTTATGATGGCGTGGTATATGAGTGAGGTAAGTACACAAACTAGGGACTACATAAGGTGTGCATGTGTCTAACCTTACATGAGCCAGAAAGCCTGTAAATGCTTCTGTGGGAAGAAAAGCAGGTTCAGCTGCCAGACCCAGATGTCAGCTCTGCTCTTTTCAAGCACTTTTAATCTACATTTATGCCGTGAATACTAGAGATCAGGGTGGTACCGGACAAACCAGGAAGATTTTAAATGTACTTTTCCTGGAAGTAAATGACTGTGCCAGATGCAGGAGACGAAGTAGTCAGGATGAGATTGAAAACCTAGAGTTAGCTTTTTTTGTGTATTAGTCTTTAGAAGCAGCTGATTCCTTTTGGCAACAAGCAGAAAACATGCGTATTGTAAGATGTTTTTCTTGAGTGCCCAAGGGGCTTAGGAAAATGAGTCCCATTAACTTTCAATGAACTTGTTCAGCTCAGCTCTAAAGAAGTTTTGGATATTTTTCCCTCTAAGAGATGGTCCAAAAAGTTCCATATCATACTCCGTGGAAATACTGCTTGTGTTTTCTTTACTGTTTCTATGATTTGTGGAAGTGAGCTGGTGTGAAATTAAATCTGTTTCCTTCTGTGTCTCTCCTTGCCCTTGCCAGTTCTTCTTGCCATTTCTTCCCTGGCCAAAGCCTATGTTACAACAAAATCATGGCAGTCGTTTTGCAGCTGGAGGAAATGAACTATAGATTAACTTCAGTCCTGCATTTTTGGACAACCTCTTCTTGGCTTTATAGAGGAGATCATAAATAACCTTTGGCTTCTGCTTCATCCAACATTTTACCTGGGAAGGTCAACTACATACCTCATTTCCCATTTTCTATGGCTGTTACTAGTAGAAGACAAAAACAAAAGAGTAAATCTCCTGGGACTACAAAAATGCTTGAAAGAGCCAGGAAGTGCAGGGAAGATAGAGGGAAGTGTCCTATCCAATTGTGGTTTATAGTTACTTCTTCTTGCGCACGACTGCATTACCAAAGAGCACATGCCATGGAGAAGGACCCGCCAGTCCAGGTGGAGCGCAGTCCTGGGCGAGGGACGTGGCACCGTGCGCCACCTCCCAGTCAGGGATGTCTGCGTATTGTACTGGCCCACAAAGCCTTGCAGTCTGACTTGGCTCAGCTTGACTGTTGTTATTTCTGGTTTACCTCTGTGTAAACTAAACCACAGGGATGTTAAGTTCATCCAGGCTGAACAGTTCATTTGCTTTACATTAGCATAAGTCATATGTAGAAAGTGTCTGATTCCAGACTCGCATGTTAAATATGGCACTGTGTTATCTCTCAGAGCTGCTGATTGATGAGCCAGTACTGAGTGCTATGGTACGTACTCTGACTTTTGGATGATTAAGTGGGTTTGGGTATTCACAAAATTAAATTAAAACATCTTAATTGTGTAGGAGCTTAGCTTAGGAATGGTCCCTTTTTCTTTACGCTCCTTGTATAGTAGTAGGAGAGAGAGAGAAGTTCATGCTTTGCTTGGCTGTTTGAAGAAACAAACCATCAAATCCTGTCAAATCAGAGCAGGCTTCTGGCTTATGTATCCATATTTAGAGACTTAACATAGAAGGTGTGAGCAATTAAGGAGGAATTTATCTATGCTATTAAAACAGATGCCTATTAGCTAAGTGCATTTTTGCTAACCAAGTTTGAAACTGGTAGCAGATGGGTGTCCAAATGAAGGGGTGATAGGAGAATCACTTATAGTAGAAGCAAGTAGAATTTTGGTTTTCAAAGCAGAAAGATGTGTCAAGCTCTTGCAGGCTGAATTGTTTATTCAGTGTTTTTGTTTTTTTTTTTTTTCCAAGTCTGCTGAAATAAGATGGTTATCTTCAGAATTCCACCCACTGAAATCTGTGGATTTCTGTAGTTATCTGGTCCTGTATCTTATATTCTTTGTGAGCTGGAAAGAAAGCAGAGCTTGTCTGGAAGGAAACTTCTACTGAAGTTTCAGTGTCCTCTGCTGAGTCAGATTCATTATTTCTCTATGGAAATGATTCCCAACTTATCAACAACTATGTACACTGACAAACTTAACCTTATTTGGAGGAGTACTGATTTTTTTATACACATAGTAGATTCTAAGCTGCTTTTTATATAGTTCAGTTCAAGAGTTAAAGAGAGAAAGCATGAGAAATGTAAACATTGTTGACATGAGTTGTTTTCTATTAATTAACTTAAACATATCAAACAGAATGTTGTTGCCAGCACTTTGCACGCTGTTCTCTTTCCCCAGAAGCCTGTTTGCCAAATACAACACAGGTTAGATGGTGGGAAAAATAATCAGGAGAACCAAGTCTTGATCTAAACTTCTACTGCTATGTACGTGTCTGGCACCAGCACACCTGTCAACACATTTACAGGAGCAACTAGTCTTACTATGTAAACACAAGGAGCTAGACTGCTGAGTTACGTCACTGAAGCTTTCTACTAGGTGTATTTGGAAGGTTTGGGTGATAATGCTGAGTAGGATCTCTACGCTGCTTTATGCCTTCTTGGATAAGTGGTAATCAAAGACTGTACAGTTGGCTGGATATTTGCAGCCTTGCTCGCTGGCATCTAGCCCTGGTATTCTTTTGTCTCAATTCTGCATAGCGGTTATCACACTGGCTCAGCACACAGAAGGAGCAAAAACATTTTTAAAAAGTGCAAAGGAAGAAGTAGAATTAAGATAAACATTTATATAACTGGGGAAAATTACCCAGGAAGGACTGGAAATCTGATGACATGCTGTTTACCTAGTGCAGTATTAAAACAGTTTGTGAAAGATACAAAACAGAACACTTTGTATAAATCACTGTGAATGTAAGGACCTATGAAGCGAGACAGTAAACACTGAAATTATCAAACTGGCTCAGCATAATAGAATTTACTCAAGACAGTATTTTGCACAATACCTTTACTAAAGCTCTCTTGAGAAGGGAAAAGAACAAGATGTCACACAGCTTCATGTTAGGAAAAGATATTATGTGTGTGTATATATATATGTAGCATCTACAAACTTTGCCCATTCTAACCAAATCTAGGCCTTGCTATTCTATAAATGTAGGTCTTTCTGAGACTACAGAAGGTGCATTCTTGCTTCACTTTTGTTAGGATACTATTACTAACACTAGATAATCATAAGACGTGTTTGCACTTTTCAGCCATTTTAGCCAATAGAGCTAAAGTTGTGCAGAAATCTAGGTTTTATATTGACCCATTCACTTGTCTGCTTGATACAACCTGACTTTGGTGCCCTAGAAATGTATTCACCCTTCTAAGAGATATCCACCCCATTGAAGAGATACACTCTGTTTTTTTCAGAAGCAGAAGTTTCATTTGGAAAACTACCACAATATTTGGCTTCTCTTTCTGAAGCTAGTCTGAGTTTTTCATGCCCTCAAATTAAATTAGATATATGTTTTATCTCAAAATTTCACTGTAATCCTAAACAGGATTTTTCAAGAGTTAGGGTTCAGTTGCAATATTAGAGGAGGTGCTGGCAAGCGTGGAAAAGGACATTTCCTTTTTTGGCTGGGCTAGTCTAGCAACCCTCTTGATTACAGCATGTGGTGTGTGAAAGCAAGCATCAAACCAATCAGATGGGCAAGAGTGGAAAGAGAAGTAGCTAAAGAGGTCTGGGAAAAATCCACATTTGGGAGATCTGAGCAAAAAAGAAGTTGCAGAATTATTAATGTGCAGATGGATTAGAAATCCTTCTCCAATGGTGAAGGACCACAGCAACCACAAATTTCATGTTTTCAAAATAAAATACAAAGACCGCTTTTTTAACCAAAACTTCTCAATAATAACATAAGACAAGCATATTCATTAAAATAACATAACCACCCTTCTCCCTGCCTGGGAAGAGAGAGAGAAATAGTTTTGTGCACAACTTAAATTTTGTAATAAATACTGTATAAGAACATAAACTAGATAACATATGTCAAGATAAATAGAGTCTAGTCTACCAGGAGGCATTTATTAATAAAAACTACATCGACAGCCAAAACAAACAGGCCTCTACAGAGCTCAAGTTTCTGCTTCATGTTCTTTATTTGCCAGTGATGTCTAGAGCTCTGTACACAGCAATGAGACATAGAGTAGCTGAACGATAAGTCAGAAGATGGATACAAGCTACTCAGTTACGCCAGTAGATATGGAGACACAGGATAGAGTCTGGCACTAGATGAGATGAGAGAGCAGAGAAGAGAAGAGGAAAGTAAGGCTAATGAAGCACAGTGAACACAGAAGCATGACAACTGTGAAAGCAGTCCTGGGAGGAGGAAGGATGAGTTGCTTGAGTGCTGGAGCTGATTTATTCACTTTTTGTGGAAATGAAAACTAGCTCCAGATCCCAGCCCACTGTCAGTTCTGAACATCTGGACGGATTCTGGACTTGCATCCAAACACTGTGTTCCCCTATCCTTCTTGCAGTTTCTTGCCCTTTGTGTGTCTTATGTGTCTCTGCTCGCTCTGGTGGCAGATGTATGCTCCTTGAGGATGTACTCTCTGAGGATTTTTCCCCATGGCAAATGTTTCTGCACTTTCTCAAGTCAATGGGGAGCTGCTTCTTGGATCAGTACCCATGATCAATGGGGCACAGATCCCAGCCCTATTAGCTGTCAGTAAAATGTAAATGCACCTTTCTCCATCCTATCCTTGTCAAAGGAGCAATGTTCAGAACACCAGGAGGATGTCAGTGGATTTTGGGTGCTCTAAACATGTTCATATCATACCTTATTTTATTTAGTTTTATTTTGTTTCATTTGTTTAACCCTTGGAAGTAGGCTTTGTTTTCTTCCCTTTGTAAGCAAACAATTGATTCCAAGGCCAGTAAAGATGTAATCCATTCATAAGGTCTAAAGCTGAGCCTTTCCCAGTAATATTATGGCAGGTCATTGTTCTATCATAAGATTATAAACTTTTTTTGGTGTTAAAACATAAATAAATAAATAGGAAAGCTGTATGTGCCCCCAGGGCACTTGCTCAGCTATAAAAATACAAAGTACAAGTACATTTCTCATCACAGAAAGGAGAATAGGGATATGTTTGGAACAATAGTAGTCAATTTCAGAAATGCTGTGATTTATTAAGCATGGCAGCTTCAGATTTTTGAGGCATTCCTAATAAAATCTTTCTCCCCCTCCCTTTTCCCCAAATGGATAAAACTTTTGGCTGAATTAGGACACAATTCACATGATGCTGTATGCTAGAGGAGGAGGGAAACATTAATTCACAACAATTTGCTCTGCTGTTCTCTGAAACAGATTAATAAATAATTGTCTTACCAAAAAAATTTGATGTCCACTTTAATAAATTTATTTTAGATATGCTTCATCACTTCCCCAGAGGTTAAAAGACATGCACATATCGTGAAGAGCAAGATGAGAATTTTTCTCTCTCAGGCCAGCTGATATTCAGGTACATGACAAATACATGTCTCTATTTCCTCTTTAATACACAGCATCATAACTCACTTTATTTTCCATTAGGACAGTGTTAAGTAGCTGTTATCAGTAACATAAATTAAGAGTACTGTAATATAATTCTTGTACAGAAATGACACTTGAAGTTTCTTCTTAGGTGGGAAGGCTTCCTGTTCCGTAGTTTCCAGGGGTTCATTTTTCACGTAAGAAACTCCCCATCCCAATACACAGAGCTGAGCTTGCTGTAGGAGACCTGACTTACTGGTGTGTTAACAGTTTTTGGTGCTTGGAAGTAGAACATATAAAACTGATTGGTGTTGAAGCTTAGGTTGGGAAAAAAACAATTCATATCTGATCTCTTGCTCAGCTTTTGCACTTGGGAAGTCTCTGGCTTACTATAACAATCAGATAAAATTGGCTGCCAAAATCAAAAGTCATAACAATCTACTTAGCAAACTTGCCAGATTTTCTGGAAGATCTAACACTTGATCTTTGGACATCTGCCTTTACTCTCTCTGTCACTCAGTAAAAGAATATTGTGTTCCTAGTTAGGCTTGCTTCTCCTCATGCACAGAGGGGCCATTTTCATTGTCCTACCAGAGACTTTGTGGCCCTGCTTTGGTTGCTGTGGCTGAGAAAGATCATTTTGACTTGTTCACTGTGAAGCTGCCTCCATGAAAAACGATAGCCTGGACTTCTGCTTTCCTTTTTCACATGAACCCCTTAGATGTCTCTAGCTCACGTCAAATCCTGTTCTGCCCCACTACAGCTGCTCCCTGGAAGCCTGCTGGCAGAAAAACAGTTCTAATACTTGTCACCTATTAAGAGATCAATCATCTTCATGTTGAAAACATTACCTTTTGGCCAAAGGTTGTGATCTGCCACATCCACTCTGTTCTTGCTTGCTTGCTTCAGCATTGCCAATGCGATACCAGCAGCCAGAAGGGTTGTCCTGGGACAAGGGAAGCGGCAGATGTAGCCAGCGGCAGGCTATGACTCACTGCTCAGAAGAGTCCTCCTGCCGCGCTGGATGGGGTCCTGGCATGCTCCGCTCTGTGACTGGGAATGTCATGGCTGGCTTTGGCAAGATGTGCACAGTAATTACCGAGTGGGTTAAGGAGGAAACATAAAATAGCTGGAGCTTCGGCCTTAATGAAAGCAGGGCTATTTTGTTTCAGCGCAACTGCTTTCCCTCAAGCTAACTCACGTATGGCTTTTTGTAGTTGTAACATGACGCTCACCCTGCTTCACCCCAGAAAGCTAAATCTTCTTTTCGCCATGCCACTTCATCATCTAATTGTTGGTTGTATGCATTATGTGAGACAGTGCTTTGGCACAGCAGGCAGAACTGATCCCTGTTGCAAGTCCATTAATTCAGATGGAGCTACCTCCAGGGATGAATGTGTATAGAACTTCAGTGTTACTTTAATCAGAGTATTTCATATTCATGAACCTGTGTGTATGGAGAGCTGTGTAATTAAGATCATTCATAATGCTGCAGGGTATTCAAGCTAAGATAAGGAAGGTAACTTGTTTTTTAATGGCACAAATCGATCTGCTGTAGTTAGGAAAACTTGATCCAGCGCACGTGTTCAGAGGAAGATTAATGGTTGTGCTGCAGTTCTCTGAGTGCATGTAACAAGAATAACATTTTCTGACAAATACCATATTCATTTTGCTCTCTGTTGATGATTGTAACTGAGGCTAAATCTCAGTAATATGCATAAAAATTGCATTGAATCAATGCAGTGCTTGTCTATAGCCCCCTCCTGAATACTGGGAAAGGACAGGATTTGGGGAGATAAACTGCTCTGCCTTTCCATTCTCTCAGACTCCTTAAAATTCCTCAGTATGTGAAAATACATACACCTTTTTCTGAAGGGGAAAAAACCCACAGCAGGTATAAGGCGTATGCAAAGTCTCATAGTACCTAGCTGTTTGCCTGACTCATTCAGAGCCTAGGAATCTCTCCTCCACCTAAAATACAACCTGCTGTGAGAAAGCACAGTGTTCTCTCTCTAAGTCTACAAATAGTACTTATGGAAGAGGTATAAAAATGCCTCCTCAGTGTCTTCAACACATCATGCAATTCACAGTCAGCTCTGTATTACCTTCTGGCTTAAGTTACAAAGGAAGGAGGCAATCAGCAAGGCTTTCCTTGCTTTCCACAGATCTCACAGCAACTCACCATGAAATTGTTCAGGAGTGAGGCCCAAGGTTTGATCTGGGGAGGCTTGAAAGGCAGTTTGTCTCTTGTTGCAGACTAAGCCCTCTGTTTTTTTTGAAAAATTAACACTTTCCTTAAGAAAACTCATCTGAGGGAGAGACTCTTGGATAGGAAAACACCACTTCCTCCATCTGTTGATGAAGTACAGATCCTATCTGCAGAAGGAGCAACAATTTTTTCCTCTCATTTCCTTGCATGCTGGTTCTAAGATGCAGGAAACAAACCCTCCTTCTCCTCCCATGGCAGGCGGCTCTTAATGTATCGTGTTATCAGTCCCTTCTGCCTTTAGTGTGGAAATCACTAGGGCACTTGTGTGTCCCACGGCCTGCACCGAGTCCCCTACTGCCTGACTCAGTCCCAGGTAGTTGCCAACTTTAAGAATTTTGTGAAAGTGGAAATAGTATTGCCAGATTAATCATCTGGGAAGCTCTGCAGGTGGATCTGAAGGGTTTGTTCAGGTTTTAGATTTACACAAATGCCCCTGCAGTCATTTTTGTATCACATTGGAAAAAAATGTCTTCTTGAATTTGATTTTGGTGTATTATTCTTATTTCCAGTCTACTAGTTTTCTGACCTCACAAATACTTATTTGCAGTTTCAGTGAAGGCTCACTAGCAGTTTCTTTGATACTGTACTTTAGGAAATGTAACCTGATTTTTGCCTTATTCATTTCTATGCCTGGCACAGACACTGTTCCATATGGCATTGGGAGACCTGAAAAGCTGACATAATTTGATATAGTAATGTCTGTATCTCTGCACAGTGAGACAGACAGAAAACCATTGCTCTAACACTTTTGCATGGATGAGAGGAAGGGTTTCAATTTAAGTCTAAGACAAATTTGGGTACCTTAACACAAAGGTATTGACATGTCAGTTAGGAGCTTCTGTTTTCGTTTTAGTCACTACAGGTCTAGTACCTGACATCAGAAGAGTCTAGAGAGCTAATGAGTTAAGTCACTAGAGCTGTGTTTCATACACAGGCACCAGTGCCAATGTGTATTACCAGCAGTACCATACCTCGCCTCCAGCTACTGCTCCAGGAGAGCCTGTGTTTTACATTGTCCCTGTGACACATCTGCCAGCCTCAGACGGCAGTAGGCCCTTGTGCTTGGACAACATAACTGAGTCCTAGATGTCTACTTTGGGATGAGCTGAGATTAGTGAGCTACTTTGGTGAGAGCTCTCAAAGCTCAGTTCAATGATTTGCCTATCTCTGCACTAGACTGTGGGTAAAGTTGAGTCTTCTGCAACAGAAGCCCACCTTGAATGTCAGGAAAACTCCAAGATGTTTCACAAGAATAACCATATTGCGTCTGATGCTTTTTTCAAGTTCTAAACAAGATTATTCTTGATTTGCAAAATTTACCAGATGCTGTTAAATGGTTGTCACCTCTTATTGGTCATGAATTCAGTGGTGGGTGAACTCACCCAATGTTTAGCTCACAGAGCAGTAAGTCATATTTGTAAAGGAGTTTGAGATTTTCTAAAGAAAGAGACTGATGAATATAAGATTGTAATGTTGAACAGAGCAATCCTGAACAATCTGCATGTTTCATTCAGAAAATTTACAGCAGCTGAGGAAGAACAAATGATGGTTGGACATTGCAACACTTACAGAAATTTATATTTTAATAAAAATAAACTTCTGAAGTTTTTTCTTGATGCGTAAATCCAGTAGTGGTTTAACTTTCACATCTGTTCATGCCTAGAAAAATACCTTTGCAATTTATTAGGGATAGATGTTTTGCAAAGCATAAACTGGCAAACAAGAATGATTATGTGTATGGCATTATGTAGTAATGAAGGTTTTGAGTGAAAGCTAGAAGATTTTGCCATAGATTTTTCCATGAATTGTAATAGAATACGCATGGTTAAACCACTCATACTGCAACCCTTATTCTCATTAGAAGTTCTACCACTACCTTCTTTCCCTGCGCTGAGGTCTCTTGATTTTCTTTTTTTTTCTTTTTTTTTTTTTTTTTTCCTTTTTCTGCTCCAGACAAATACCACAGTGATGAATATGGCAGAATAACTTATAAAATAATGGAATTTCTGTAGTTTTCCACTGTTTCTCCCCTCTGTACTTTACTCACTGATGATATTTACAAATAGATAACCAATAGCCAAAATAATTATTTTTTTTCAGAGGACTCCAAGCAAACATTCTGGAGATTCTAGAAAGCTTGAATAATTGATTTCACAGCAACTCATATATTTATATCCCTGGGCATCTCCCAGTTCTGGAAAGACGGAGAAACACCAAAGTACTGTGGCACAGTCACTTTTTTTATGACAAAAAAAAAACCTCAAATGGAAGAACTTGCCATCTAGATGAATGTCCTAACTACCTGGATTTATTCCAGTATGAGGTGCTCTAAGTTTCTGTGAGAAGCTTTAAGGTCTTGGGGTTTGTTCTGAAGAAATGCTTTCAAGTTTTTAACTTCCTAAGCCATTTCAGGACAAAGAAATGGCTTTTCAAACTCTCCAAGCCCCTCCTAACATTAGATTTTATAGGTAGGTGGATCAATACCTTTTTGTTTCTGAAAGCAATGACTGTTCAAATGTATTTCTAAGTAGTTTTCCAAACAGTAAAATTATTAGTGGCAAATTAGTTCAGCTGTAAGCAAATAATATCTAGCTAGCATTTTATATTATTTCGGTGAATATGGCGTAGTAAACTAAGATTTTATCTAAAGAGTTGTGCTTTGGAAGGAGATCAAACAGAGTTTCTCTTCTGATTGCAATTTTGTTTTGCTTCAATGTTTTTTCTCAGAAGGATCAGGATTATTATAGCTGAATAGGAAAACATCTTTTTTCACTGATTTAAAGCAAAATGTAAAACAGACTGGTGATGTAATAAAACTTAGTCCATAAATACAGAAAAGGAACAAGAAAGGAATACCCTCAAACCAAACAATCAAGCCAACCCATTTTCTTTTAGGGGTTTGGTGGTTTTTTTTTTGGTGATTACATTCAGTGGTTTATTAATGTTGGATCAGGCCACATTTTGTTTAGCTGCATAGTATCTTTCTGCAAACTCTTTTCACACCTTTCTGAATGGTCACAAGAGCTTGGATTTTCCTGGTGATGATTAATGTCTTGGGGCTCTTCTCTGTATGGCAAGTGATGCACTGATTGTCCATTCTCATCAGGCAAAATTAGAAGCAAGTGCTTTCTATGGAATATTTCTTGTGCCAGAGGATGTACGCCACTACTCCAACTCTTTGGTTTCTCTCCTACATTGAGATTCATTTGAATCTGCAGAGTTGTCCCTTGAACATGAATGCTCTTTGTGCAATTGGATATACCTCATTCCCTTCTAATCTCTCTCGCCCTTTATACACATTTGTACAAGACATAGTTAGCATTCACAGAAAAGCTAGATAGATTCTGCTAATGCTCCTGTATCTTCTTTTTTATGTGTACTAGCATAAGTGACCTGACCTTTCAGTATCTCAATTGCCTTGTGTCTCAAATAAGGATAAAATGCATTCATTCACTCATTGCTGTTATTTCTCAATCAGACCAGCCAAGCCTATGAGTAAGGGAACTCCGTATTTCTCAGGATGGAGTCTCAGTGACAGGGAATGGGAATAAAGCAGCAGCCTGAGTGAATCCAAAAAGGAAAAACAGAAGCCATGCTTTGGTGTTCAGCCTGCGTGGTGAACTGCTTCTTACAGACAGTGGAGTTCAAAGAGTAGAGAATTACATATCTGAAATGTAATTTTTCAGAGGCCAACTCAAAAGAACTGTAGGAAGTATATAATATACTCTGAAGTAATTATTTTGTAAATTTTCAGAATTTTATAGTCCAGTCTCCAGAAATAACATTTGAAAGTTTCTTGATTTGGTTAATTTTCAATACTCTAGGTTTTTCTCCTTCATTTTCATTGCATGGTAGAAAATCACACAAGTTTGCTTCAAATATTGGTGCTGCTTCATTTCAGTGTTAAATATAAATGCATTGAATTTTTTTAAAAGAAAGATTAATTTATTGCATAATTTCCTGCTTACTTTACCTTTACTTCTATCTCTGTTGCAGCATCTGTTGCAGTAATTTTGTAAATAAGGATCTAAAACTTGAAAAAAAAATTAAAGGTTTGATTCCCACAACAGAATCATGGAATAGAACAGGATTCACAGAATCGTTTGGGTTGGAAGGTACTTCTGGAGATCATCCAGCCCACTCCCCCCTGCTCAAGGTAGGGTCAGCTACAGCAGGTTGCTCAGGCATGTTTCCAGTTGAGTTTTGAGTATCTCCAAGGTCAGGCACTCCACAACCTCTCTGGGCAACCTGTTCCAGTGTTTGATGGCCCTTACAGTAAAAATATTTTTCTTATATTTAAATGGAATTTCCTGTGTGAGAAGAGTCTGACTCTGTCTTCTTTACTATCTCCCGTTGGGTATGATCCCCCCATATAGGTAGGATCCTCCTGAGCCTTCCTTTCTCCAGGCTGAACAGTTCCAGCTCTCTCATCCTCTTTGTATGACAGATGCTCCAATTCTCGCATCAGCTTCATGGACCTTCAATGGACTAAGTCTGGTACGACCATGTGTCTCTTGTACCAAGGAGCCCAGAACTGAACACAGCACTGCAGATGTGGCCTCACTAGTGCTCAGTAGAGGGGAAGGATCCCCTCTCTCAACCTTGCTTGCAACACTTTTCCTAGTGTAACTCTGGATATTTTTGGCTTTCTTTGCTGCAAAGGCACATTGCTGGCTTATTTTAGCTCAGTGACCACCAGGACCCCAAGGTTCTTCTCTGCCAAGTTGCTTTGTAACTGGTTGGTCTCCAGCACGTCCTGGTGCATGGAGATGTTTCTCCGCAGGGCAGGACTTGGCATGTCCCTCTGTTGAACTTCATGAGGTCCCTCTCTGCTCTGTTCTCCAATATGTTCAGGTCCCTCTGAATGGCAGCACAACTACCTTGTGCATCACCCCTCCTTCCAGTTTTTTTTTATCTGCAAATTTTCTGAGGGTGTACTTTGTCCATCATCCAGGTCATTAATGATAATGTTCAATGGCACCGGCCCCCAGAACAATGCCTGGAGAACAACTCTAGTGACCAGTTTCCAGCTGGATTTTGTGCCACTGATCACAACCTTTTCAGACAGGTAAGTCAGCCAGGTTTAAATTGACCTCACTATCCACTTATCTAGCCTGTACTACTTCAGGTTTTGTATGAGAATTTGTTACAGCAAACTGTGTCAAAAGTGTTGCTGAGGTCGAGTTAAACAGCACCCACTCATCCACAAAACCAGTCATCTCATTGTAGGAGGCTATCAGGTTGGTTAAGTATGATTTCCCCCTTCATAAATCCATATTGACTACTCCCAATCACCTTCTTACCCTTCATAGGTTCGGAAAGGATTTCCATAATTATTTGCTTTATCACATTTCCATGGACCTAGGTAAGGCTGACTGGCCTGTAGTTCTCTGGATCCTCCTTCTTGAAGACAGAATTGTTTTTTTCTTTTTTTCTTACAGTCCTCAGGAACCTCTTCTGATTACCATGACGTTTTGAATGTAATTGAGAGTGGCCTTGCAATGATGTCAGCTAGCTACCTCAGCACTCACAGGTGCACCCCATTAGGTCCCATGTACTTGTGTATGTCCAGTTTGTTTCAACTTTCTCTAAGCTAATCTTCATCCACCTAGGGTAAGTCTTCTTTCCTTTAGGCTTCCCTGTGCATCTCAGGGGCCTGGGACTTCTGAAACCAGGTATTTCCAGCAAAGAATGAAGCAGAGAAGGCATTGAAGTCCTCAGCCTTTTCCATATTTCCTGTCACCAGACCTCTGAACTGGCTACAGTGGGCCCGTGTTTTCGCTAGTCTTCCTTTTTCTGCTGATATACATGTGGAAAACCCTTCTTGTTTCCATTCTTGTCCCTCAGCACTGTTAAATCTATATGTGCTTTGACTTTCTTCACCCCATCCCTGCACACTCAAACACTGTCTCTTTATTCCTCCTGAGTCACCTGTCCCTGCTTCCACCTCTTTAGGCTACCTTTTCATGTTTGAGCCTAGTCAGGAACATCTTGTTCATCCATGCAGGCCTTCTGCCACCTCTGCTTAGTTGCTTTCTTGCCATGACAGACCAAACTTGAGTTTGGAGGAGGAAGTCCCTGAATATCAACCAGCTCTCCCAGGCCCCTCTTCTCTCCAGGCCTGTCTCCCATGGGATTGTCCCAGGCAGATCCCTGAAGAAAACAGTATGGTGTTCTGAAGTCTGGGGATTGTGCTCCTGCTTTTTGCCTTGTTTCCTTCTTACAGGATCCTGAACTCCATCAGCTTGTGGTCACTGCAGGAACACTGCCCCGACCTTCGCATCCCTGACCAGGTTTTTGTTGTTTATAGATATGAGGTCCACTAGAGCATCTTCCCTTCTTGATTCCTTGATCACGTGTGACAGGAAGTTACTACTAAGGCACTCTAGAAACCTCCTGCCTTGCTTGTGCCCTTCTGCATTGTCCCTCCAGCAGATGTCGGGGTGGTTCAAGTCCCCCATGAGGACCAGGGCCTGTGAACATGAGGCTTTTTCCAGTTGTCTAGAAAAGGTCTTAGTCGTCATCTTCTTCCTGATCAGGCAGTCTGTGGTAGACATCCATCACACCGTTGTCCTTGTTGGTCTGCCCACACACTCTCAGCTAGCTTTCATTCATCCCGAGGCACAGCTGGCTGCATTCCCGCTGCTTTCACATATAAAGGGAACTCCTCTCATTGTCATCCTACTTTGTCCTTCCTAAAGAGCCTTTATCCATTGATTGCAGCACTATGGTCATATGTCCCATCCCACCATTTCTTTGTAGTCTCAGTAAATTTGCAGCTCTGCGACTGCACACAGACCTTTAATACTCTTTGTTGCCCACACTGTGTGTGTTAGTGTACAGGCATTTCAGAGAGGCATCCATTCATCCTGATTTCCCAGAAAAAGTGAGAACTTCCCCCATAATGTCCTCTTGGCAATTCTTTATTTGTGTGCATACACTTGGCATGAGCCTCCTTCCATGCTGTTGTGGTGCTTCAACTCAGGAACACTCAAAACAGAAATGTTAGTTGCTGATAGGCTTAAGTATGTTTCATAAATTAATTTCCAATTATAATACCACCACTGGATATTCAGGAAAGGTGACTAACTTGTGACTGCCTACTGCGGTAATAATCTTTAATTTTTCTGACATCTCTACATTTATACTCCCAACCCTATAGCTCAGTTGATTAGAACTAGCTGTAGGAAGAATTGTTCTGCTGGCTTGCTGCCCATAAATAGTATTCCATCATTTCCTGAGGGGAAAAGAAGTCTTGTAGACTCATTGCCATTTGTCCTCACATCTATTTGCAGCTCCTTATTTCCCTTGAGAAGCATCCAAGACCACTTGGAAGTTGAATTTTCCGATGTCCTCGCTGATCTCTACCCTTTTCCCTCTCCATTTCTTGGAAAGATCAGCTTATGAAGACAAATGTCCCACTTTGTTTCATTCCATTATTCACTACTATGTGTCCATTTTATCTCTATTCATCACTCAACATTCTTTAGCTCCTCCTTTTTCTGAACTTATTTGGAAATCAGCCTCCTGTAACACTTACAGATGCATAAACACATAAAAAGAGGACATTTTATCATGTTATAGATATTTTCTTATTTAACAGCAGATTCAGCTATCAGATCATCATTAGGTAATGTGCTGACATACACATCCCTGAGGGAGATGATTGTGAACTGCTGGAGGAAAAATGATCAACATTAGTCTGCCAAATACATGGCAGGTATTAATCATCATCAAATCGAAGCTGAAACAGCATTTTTGCTCAGAAAAGCAGCAAACTACAATTCAAAGCTTGTCCTATTGTCTGCAGAATTACTGTAGCATGCAGTGAACTGGGTTTTTTTGGCTGAATCAACTTTGACAGCATATTGATCCAATAATTTCACAGTTGCTTTCTAGTATTCCAATGTTTTATCTTCTCCTCAGAATTCCCCTTCAACACATAAACACACAGATTTTGATTAAATTGGACTGAATTCACATACAACTCACATTATCTGCATTAAAAGATTTCAGATAAGGTCTTTTTTCTCTTTCATTAATATTTCCCACTATTGAAAATACCAGAACCTATTAGAGCTTGTCAATATGTGTGTACCTTTTTATGCTTGGAACAGAGCTTACTTAACATTGCATCTTTGCATTCCATACCCACTACTGTATACATAAAACAAATGTTAAGATGCTTGTAATTAAGATGAAGTAACTGAACTTAAATTAGGACTTGATATTTTGAGCCTAGTGAGAGTCAGGTCCGAAAAAATCAATGTTAGTAAACTAAGACTCTACAAGTACTGCATTAGACTCTTTGTAAAATAGTCTCTCCTCATCCCTTGAGAGACATGAGTGAAATATTCTGAAATTCAAGTAGATTGTAGAGAAAACAAGTTGCAATAAATAAGACAGTATTTAAGTGATCATATTCAAATTTTTCCCTGAGTAGATCGAACTAAATCTTGAATGCAGTAGATTACTTAATTTTCCACTTCTCATTATAACATTTTACCCTCGCCAGAGATATTAGTCTACCTTTCTTTGCAATAAATGCATCAAGTGTTGCGTATGCTGTCGAGAAAGGAGCTCTAGTCATGCTGATCATGGTCTAAGTAGCATGATGCAGATCACAGTGTAAGTGGTGGCATCAATAGAATACAAAATAAAAGTTTGCTCATCCATGCAGGCCTTCTGCCACCTCTGCTTGGTTGCTTTCTTGCCAGGACAGACCAAGCTTGAGTTTGGAGGAGGAAGTCCCTGAATATCAACCAGCTCTCCCAGGCCCCTCTTCTCTCCAGGCTTGTCTCCCATGGGATTGTCCCAGGCAGATCCCTCGAGAGTTTGTTGTTATCAACTGGCCTTAAATTTGCAACATCTGCACATAAATATTTTTGTATCTAACAGATTGTTTAAAACTGTGCTGTGGGCACCTCTCAAGACTGGGAACCAGAATTGTTAACAATTTGCCACTACAGTTTTGCCAGGAGTCACTAAACAGCACAATTAAATTTGTCATGTTCCTTCAAGGTTCATTTCCTTTCAAGGAAAGATCAGGGGTCAAATAGAACAAGAGGTGTTCTAGAGAAACAGGATAATCAATTAGTGACTAGTGGAGCACTTTCACCCGAATGATCTTATCCATTAATACGTTTTTCCTAGTACAGTTGAAGAATGCTGTTTTATCTGAATAGTTAATGTTGTTAAACTCCAGAGCCCAGGTAAATTTCTGGCTTCAGACTGGGGACTGAACATTGTAGGGAGCATGAAGATAACGATTTGGGGAGTTTTGACCAAGAGAGTCAATTTCTCCAGTAAACGACTCTTTGAGAATAATATCTTCTTCTGTGTAAAAACCGCTGAACTATTAATGTGATGCCATTAAAGTTCTTTTAGTTCCTGCATATCAGTTGGCATAAAGAACTTACGTTATTCTGCTGACAGCACTACCATAAATGATACAATGCAGATGTATGTTAAATACATTACTGTTTCCATTTAGATTTGCAAGTACTTACATCTGAAAAGAGGAGGTGAGAGGATGACTATTTAAAATGTTTTTTCCTTCTTCATATCAAACACAGTAGGTGAACCCAGTATTGAAACAGATGAAATTATTACTATATTCTTGTTATGAACACAAGGTACCGCTAAGCACTGCTTTTAAAAAAAGTGTTGTGCAGAGTTCCTGAGAATGAATTAGTGTGTGACCACATTAAAATAAAAGTATTTGTGTAGCAGTAGCTGGAAGCACGGGTTGGTTTGTTCTCCTGCCAAATTGATATATACAGACTTGCAGTGGGCTTATTCAGTACATGGGGACCAACTTGTGTTTTTGTTGAAACCAGTGACAGAACACTATTGACCCGAACAGGATTTGGAATTAATGCTTTGTTTTTCTGTAACTTATGTTTTCACATCATTTACAAGAGGGAGATTTTTCTTCTTGGTCAACATGGTTGGAACTTGTCAGAACATCATGGAGATCTGTGAAGTAACTACAGATTAATATGACTAGAAATGAGAGGAGAGTTTGGCCTGCTGTCTGTTGGAGAAGAAATTTGAAGTAATGAAACCAGAGTGCAAGGAGACCACTAGAACTGGAAGATGGGCTGCTATTTGGAAACAGCATGGAAAGATCATAATAGCCGCTGGAGCTCCAGGACAGCTGTAGCTAATACATGGTTTGGAAAGCGGGGAATTTCTTATACCTCATGCTTTCTCTTAACTACCTAACACAGCTCCTGAGAGAGAAACTGCTGGGCACATAAAATAACTTGAAGGCAACTGAAGCTAGAAAATGCTTGGCTGTAATATTTCTTTATAAAGTTCAGGCAGGAGTTGTAGCAAATACATACAACTAGTGGCTTTCCTTAGCAAATGGAGTGATACCTCAGCCGAGCTTTTCCTGTTCTCTCAGTTCACTGGAAAATTATGTACATCGTAACATGTTCAGAGATGACATTGATACCAGCTACTGGCTGAGAAGCACTGATGTGCAGAGAATGGTTAATGTTTCTTTTCATTGCATAGCCAGAATAAGACAGAGCTATATCTTTCCCACTTATACTCTTGGGGTTCTGAAATATTTTACTTTTCCTGGTGGCTATATGCAGCAAAACAAAACATTAGCTGGTAGTTTACATTCTTGCTGCCTGCTTTATTTAGCACCAACCCCGCAGTGACTCTGGGCATTTATAAAAAGAGAACTCTCACAACACTAAGCCCATGTGAAAGATGGTGTTGGCTTTCCTCTGTGGAGATTAAAAACAGAGGGTGTACTGTACAGTGCCAAGTCTAACTTCATGGCTATGGTAAGTCAGAGAGCCTGTTTTCTGTCCCATCGTTGACTGTGTAATGGTCTCTGTGAAAGTGCATTGTGGGTTAATGGTATAACTTTTCCTGACAATCTTTCTTTCCATGTGAAGTCACTGGTCTGAGGATGTGACTGATACTTAAAAATGAGCTCTGAATCTAGATCAAAGTAGGACAGTCCTTCCCAGGAGAAGGATGTATTGCAAAATGGATCTGAATTGCCATTGCCCAGAACCTTGTATTAGTAAAACTGGTACTAGTTTAGAATATAAACCTTCTATA
This sequence comes from Cariama cristata, assembly GCF_000690535.1. NCBI lineage: Eukaryota > Metazoa > Chordata > Aves > Cariamiformes > Cariamidae > Cariama > Cariama cristata. Next base: position 45,050 of record NW_009612253.1, read on the forward strand.
TCCCTAAAAGTTAGGGACTTCTCAATGTTATCATAATGAGACATCCTTTAATAGAAAGTATAGGATACAGTCTGTTTCCTTTATATATTCCAGTGTCTTCATGCCAATAAAAGACAGTGAATTACACTAATGTTAGGAAAACACTCAGGTTCTTTTTAGGTGTCTTGAGTGTGGTTTAACAGCTAAAAGCAAAGAGGAGAGACAGTCTAGTGGAAGTTTTCCTTAGGTCACTATTCAGCAAAGGCCACAGTTCAGAACTTCACCAAAAAGCATCAACACCCCTATGAACTATGTGAAACAGCCTGGTGGCACTGAGGAGAGTTACCTGATGGCAAGGGATCTTAAGAAAGCATGCTCTGACAGTCTATTTTGCTTATAGATGTGGATGTTCAAAATAGGAATCTCTCTTTTAGAACAGGACAGGGCAGAATACAAATAAATCAATACACCAGAAATGCTTGTGGGACGAAATATTTCAGTCTTTCAGGCAGCTGAAGTCCAGACATTCAGGGGAAGTAAGTTAAATAACTGGTGGTGCTTTTGAATGAGAACATTCATCTTGTTTGTCAAAGTCCCACAGATATCCTTCAAAATGACAGAAGTGTCTGACCACATTTCCCCCCTTCCCTACCCTGAATGAACTTGTGAACTAGCTAGGCGCTGTCTGGGTTCCGGACATTTCAATAGTTTTGGCTCTATTCTCACATTCAGCCTAGAGGAATTCCTGTTAAAATTGTTTATGCTCTTTATTAAGCTTTTGTTTTGTTAATTCAGGCCTTATTTGTATGTTGAATGCATTACTGGGAAAACCATTTTATCCAATGAAATCTACATTTCCATAATTTTGAGCAATGGCTACTTTCTCTGAGAACATCCTATGCAAAGATCCAGAGCCCAAACATTCCTGAACTTTGTGGTTTTTGAGTTGTTTACAAGATTCACATGGATCTAGACTTCACTTCTGCAAGTGACTTTTCTCTGTATATAATGGGAAGAAACAAAAACTTAATGTTCTGCATCTGATTTTGTTATGGGTAGCTCTAAACCCCAAACAGTTTTGGGCTTGTGCCGTTAAATGTATGAGTATGTTGCAGAACAAGTGACTGGGAGGAGAGCTTGCTGCTTCCTTAGCAGCAGGCAATCAAGTAAACAAACATCTGGGGTGTCCTGGGTATTATTATGCAGGAGCCTACAGTTAGCAAATCTAGAAACTTGTGTTTCAAGCATGTTCTCTTGGCAAGTGTTATAACATCAGGACAAACACACTGAAAAGCCTAGAAGAGATCAAGGTTTCTTTTGCAAAGCGTGGTGTGGAAATAGACAGCCATCGTCATGCCACAAATATTGTGCAACCTGCACTGTCAAAAGGAACATTCATTGATCTGCTTTTCTGGATAAACATCATCATGCAAATATCAAGATGAAATGATGCTAAATCCATCAGTCTCATAGATCTTGGATTAGTCTGGCAGGTGCATATACTACCTAAATTCATCCTGTCTGAGGTTTGTTTAATGTTGTGAGACGATCCTACTAAGCCTTCTGACTTATTAAGTTTATGGTTGTACTGACCAATCCACTGAAACTGCTGATCAAATGCTTTTAATACAGCTGAAGGCATAACTACCGTTTTGCCTGATGAAGCTTTTAAATGTGTCCTGGGTTTTTTTATTTTTATTTTGGACATGTCAGAAAGCTTTGAAAAAATTTTATTTGAAGGGTTAAACTTGGCTCAGAGCCTATGACCAGGTTTTCTTCTGTACTTTCAAAGTCTATAGATATATACACATTTAGAAGGTTGGGTTTTGCTTGATGATCATTCTTTTTCTGCCTTTGTTTTTATCTCCCAGATTGTAAGACATAAACCAACATAATCATCCTTGGACTGTAATGAAGAAGATCTTGAAGGTCAGTCAAAAAATCTGTTTTGATGCTCTTTAAATTAAAAATATATATAATTTTACATAATTCCACTATTCTCCCTGGCAGATAATGCTGAAGTATAAAATGTTAATAAGGACTGTATCATTTTCAGTGGAAGCTTTTTACTCTGGGTCTACTTGATTTACATAGCTAAGATGAATATTTCTGAAGAAGAGAAACACAGGAGAGTCTGCAAATCCTGAGCCCTCATGAATGGTACATTCTTTTCGAATAACATTTCAAAGAACCTGAGCAGCAATTGAGTGAGGAAGTGAAAAGAGTCAGTCTGGTATTAGTCTATTGCTTATGAAAATTGTGTATGTAGAAGCAAATTAATTATTTTGCTTGATGCATGTTAGCCTCCTGGCTGTGTTGACTCATCTTAATTTCAATGAGTGGTGCCATGTGCGGCACCACTCAGTCTGTATTCACTTGAGCTGTTTGTGCAACATCTGAGGGAGGGGAGTCACCCCCTTCTTTGTCCCCCCATATCCTGTGCAAGAACACAGAAAAAGCAATTTGACATATGTGTTGATTTTCCAGATATAGTGACTGGTACTTGTCTGAAGCTTTGAGATCAAACTGGGAGAAACAAATCTACTGCAAACAACAAAATGAAACAGAAATACATTTCAGCTGATTAAAAACTATGTTTTCTCCCCACTTCACCTCAGGTCATCAGATGGATTATATGTCTGTTCTTCCCCAAAAATAACTTGACAGTTCATTTTGGAAAGTGTCTTCTAGGAAAGGTGAGACTGTGGGCTATGTGATGAGATAGCACTCTGATCAGATGGGAACTAGCAGATTAGCTCGGTATATTACAAACCAAATTTAAAAAGTTGGCTTTGACTTTACCAGGACAACAGGAGCCTTGTCCAAGCAGCTGTCACCAGGACGGGTGCTAGTTATGAGACTGGACTTGCTCTTAGAATTTCACTGGGGAGAGATTTAGCACCAGGAAGTTTCCATTTGCTTGCCTGCTTGTGCAATGGATGGTACATCTCTTTATTCTTTCAGGTTTTTCCTGGCTCACACAGCAACATTTTGTAATGTCATAATATCCTTTATTTAGACCCATGCGAGGAGGAACTCAAGTTGGTTGTTTATTTATGCTTGGAACTGGGTTACTTTCTTTCTGCACAGCTTTCCTTCACCATAGGAGTGAGAAGGGACTGATTCATTTCAAAATAAGGCAAATTGAACACTGGCAAAACTAAAAGTGACTTCACTGTCAGACTATCCTAAATGATGACTTGATCTACTGATTATTGGAAATATTTTTCAGTAAGAAAAAGACTTGGCTTAGTTTTGTATTTAAAAGTTGAACAGAACTGTGTATCAGACTTCTATCACAACAAATCTCTCGTAAAAATATCCTTCCTTTACTGGTTTTCATGTGTCTCTGCATTTCCTGATTCTGACCTCAACTGAAATTAGCATGAATGTGTCCACACAGGAAGCTTGGATGTTGCAGTAGGTTCTGGATAAACATCCTCACCTGGTGATGATATAGGTAATCTATGATAAATCAAACTTCTTTGTAGTCTTAACCCATATCTTATCTTGTATGAGCAGTGTTCACAAATGTGTGTTAATGCTAGAGAATCACGGAGAGACTGAGGAAAACTTCTTTCCTTTATTATATGAGCATCTCTAGTTGAATTGCTTAGAAAGAAAATTTCTGTGATAGAAATTATAATGAATCAAGTACTGCAGAGGTAAATGACGGGATTAATGAAAATTTAGCAGAATAGCCCTGCTAAATAACTTGAGTTCAGCAGCTTTAACCGTAAACATCATTAGTGTATAACATGGTTAACACTTCTGTTTGTAACTTATGATTGTCTTCACTGATCCACAAGGATCTCATCCATTTGGTGCTTGTTCTTTGAATTTTCTGGAAAGGCATCTGCAGTATGAAGCTGCCACTCTGGAACTTGATGGTAGGGCCATGCTCAGTTGTCTTTCTCAGCTCTAGCTTTGGCTACAATGTGGTTTCTTCCCAGGTATGGTGGGGACAGCATTGGAATGGATCTCTATTATGAGCAAGCTGATGCCGCCTTCAAGGCCTCTTTTCTGCCAGTAGAACAGGGCTCGTGATGTTTCAGGTAACCATGATGTGAAGGGTCTGCCTAGCTGCTCAAAGCTGTTGGGTTGTCAGGCAGACACAGAAGTCTGTGTAACCTATTCATTCTTTGCCTTTTTTTTTTTTTTGTCGTAGTTGCCAGAAAGCATCTTAAACCATGACAGTTAGGTCTTATCCTGCTCCCATTTAATCACAGGCGAGTCTTCAGTTGACTTGGCTGTGGTACAATCCAACCCATTGTGCTTGTGGCCTTGTTTTCAAGAGTTTGACTGAGACCACTAATTCATTGCACCCAAGCCAGAGGGTGGATTACATTAATGGCTTTTTTAAAGAGAAAACTGGTCTGCACAGGCTTTTTCCTGATGTTGTCTCATACATGGTTTGTTTGGTTATTTCTTTTTAAATCTGTTAGTTTTTAAGATAAATCTATTTACTTTTTTTACTTTCTAAAAAGTATCTGTATTTTCAAAAATTGTAAGACTCCCTCCCCCAAAGTTAGAAGTCCCAGCAAAGACTGTGCTGTAACCCTTCAAAGAGGAGTAGCAAATTGCTTTTTTCCCAGAACTGCTTTGAAAGATCTGGGACCTTCCTCCTGGTACAACCCTGCAGAGGTCCTGCTCCATACAGTGCTAACTACCAATTGTGCCTTGCTGGCTTGAGCCAGCTCCCCATGACAACAGAGGGACCCTTTCCAGTGGCGGTGAGGGATCAAGATCCAAAGGCACATTTCACCTCCAACTGTTAAACAAACTCTTTGGACTGAATTACGATCTCTCAGCCTCACTTACTCACTTCTCTTTGCAAAGTCAATATGAGTAGTCCCATGGAAGTTTACTAACACAACTATTGTCAAGGTGAAGTGTTGGACAAGAAGTTACAGTGTGATCTTCAGTGGTCTTTGAACACAGCTATGCTGTGTAATGATATAAAGTGTGATTAAATCCAAGGTACTGCTAACGTTGTCAAACCTATGTTATAGTTTGACAAAATAATACTTTGTGATCTATTAAGAACATTTTTAGCTGATTGCAACTGTTCCTTCTAGCCTTAAAATCAACACGGTACTATTTGTTTGAAATATTTAAATAAGGATTTCAAACAACTGCAAAGTTTTTTTTGTCAAGCCTACTTAGAAAAGAATCGATAACACCAAATGAATTTCCAGTTTTGCTACTGCTAACAGACTTGAATATGGTTATGAATATGTCATTAAGTTTTGCACCCTGTGATGAACACAAGGAGAACTAGGGATTATTAGGTAGTTTGTATTCCACAGCACGACACATTCTGCTGAAAAAGTCCAACCATCAAGAAAAAGGTGAATATAGGAACCAACAATAAAGAGGTTCTTGAGTTATTTAATTTATCATAATGTATTTAAGAGCTATATTTTGCCTTCTGAGTCAACTGGTATGTCCCAGGGCCAAAATTTATATCTGAAAATGTGGACTGGAATGCTACTGATGGGGGAAAAAAATATCCTGATGTAAGATCTTCATCTTGTGTAAACTTTCATAGTGCTGCTGACCATCAGGACTGTACTGCTTAAGGACTGATTTTATTAAGGTTAAAATACAATGATAAACCCAAAGGCCTTGATCCTTAAAATTAACATTTTCTTAGACAGTTTAATTCTCTGATTGTTGGATTTAATATCTAGCTGTATGAATTACATCTATCATTTCACACAATAGGGGGATCCCATATTATTTCATTAATGAGATAGGAAACCATTGAGAATTAAAACCATAAATTTCTATAAAATAGATTTAGAATCAGGGCTACGCTCAAAAAATCACTGCCACAGTAAATAGTCCCAGTTGAAGAGTATAGCAGATTTTCTTCACTTTCATAAGACTTAAAGCATAGCTATGGCCAAAACCAACCAGCAGGAAAGATTCTGATGTACAGTCAGCTTTGTTTTGTATAGTTTCATGATATGTTAATAGCATGATTCATTCCAGCATGCATAAACCAAATTATTAACATCTGTCTTAGGTGGCTGTTCTATGTCAGCATGTCCCCAAGAAGAAACATGCATGATATTAAAGTGGTGAGGTTTTTCTTTTTAAAATTTGTTCAAACAAATTTGCATGGAGAAGAAACCTTAGAAGTACTAATGTTTTACTCTCTGTTAAGAAATATTGCTAATATGTCCAATAATTCTAGTCTATTTTTACCTTTTTAAAGTTACTTTCCAACTTTATCTATACGTGTGAAATCTCTTCGCCCTTGCCCCACAATATCTGGTTAAAAGAGATCAAAAGATATTTTACAAATTCGTATCAATCATAGTGAACTGCTTTACTTGGAAAAATCTTCTGAATTATTTTGGGTTTAAATTTTACAAAAGTATCTTTTTGGTGTTTAAATGGTTTGAACACAGTTCCAAATACTGAATGCACTACTGAGCACTTAGATGCTAAGGAAAATTAAACTCAAACATTAGATTAGTTTATACCCTCCTTTGAACATCAAGCAAAGTAAAATGTGTTGTTTGTGTATCTCTTAATTGTACGCTCTCTTGCATGCTTCCAAAAGGTATTTTTTACAGAGATCTCTATGTTGTGTGACAACACATAGGTAGTATGTAAGCAGTATGTATGTAGTATGAAGATGGCTAAAAAGAGCTTGCAGTCAATTTTTAGTAGAGTATGAAAAGGAAGTGGGATACCTACAAAAAGTGTGAAGAGCAAAATTCCTGAAGAACCAAAGGGAGAAAGCGTGGTGGGAAGTGGGATGGAAAAACATCTAAGCTCCTATCTGCTCCAAGGAATCCAACAGTGCAGATCCAAGTGCTCTTGCACTGATTGGTTAGGTTTAGAAAGGAGATGCTAGGGAATGCTGACTTACTCAATGGAAATCTTGACAAAATGTCTGGTCGACTCATTTCCCTGATAGTCACAGAGATTTCTGCTGTATAGTTTTCCCTGTGCAGAGATGTTCTTTCCCCTGCCTTACTAGGGCCCTGAGAAATAGAAAAGAAGATGTCATCTCAAGCTAATTCTATAAACAGTGCTATCAGAAAGACATTTTAAAGTATTGTAAAAAGACCTATTGTGCAACTGGAGTCTTGGAACAAGAATAGGTTATAGCTCAGCCATTGTTAAAGGTTAATGTTCCTATCATTGCATTCCTTTTTCTAGTTCCCATAACCAGGCTGTAATGGTAGATAAATATATGAGCTATTTCTTTGTGTTGGCAAAATCACAATTCAGAAAGACATAGTTTCCTAAGTTATTTTTAAACTAATATGCTGGTTTATAGCTAGATGAACGAAACCATCTTTTTTAAGAAAAGAAAGGAGAAAGTTTTTTTTTATGTTATGCTGATCTTGCAGAAAGCAAGCATTTTTGTCTATCAAAACAGAGTAACAGCTTTCTGAAGTCAACTCAAAATGAAAAGGAACTAATTAAAACAATAACATTAATTTAACGTTGCCAAATGTTAACCAATCTAGTACTTTCCAAAATTATTTTTGCTGTTGTAAAATAATTCAAATGTCTTTGTCATTGTTTTGTATTGTTATGTTCCTGTAAGTGTTCAATGCTGATTCCAGGGCAGAAACTCTATTTACTGTTAGCTGGCTGAGCAACAGAGTCTGCACATCTCCCTTCCCAGCTCTTCCAACTTTCATACAAGGAGCAAAGTAATGTCTCCTATGTTTTAGTGAGTTGCTGTGCTGCTTGCTTAGTGCATGAAGAGCACTTTCGATCAGTGAGGTACTCTGATAAAAAATGATATATTCTAGGCAACTCTACCGATTGAGGCCTAAAAGCTTTTTTATGACATGGCAGCGGGAGAGCATCTTGTTAGCCCAGGCTTTCTTTAAAAGTCAGGAGAGAGAAGATTCAGTCTTCACAGTCTCACCAGATTTAGAGAAGCTTCTGAGTTTCCATAAAATTCATCTTGTCCAGCACTAGTAGTCTACTTAAACCCCTGCAACACCACAGATACTTCTGAGCTGGTAGGCCCTAGTGATGGAGCTTGTGCATTGTTCACTCTGTGCTTTGAAGGCAATTTTCTGCTGAGTCCTTAACACAGTATAGCGGTGCTGTGCTTAGTGCCTCTTCAAAAATGTTGAATGCCGTATTACTGCTACTGGCTACAGGTTTTCTGTTTCAGGAATAAACTGAGAGGAAGAGGCAGTCCAGCTGCAGCTATGACCTATTTTTGGAGTCCAGTCTACCGGAACTACATGTTTCTGAATTCAAAGTAACCCCAAATCAATTTTTTCCATGGAAGGAAAGCATTCCATTATCTCTTTCCTGGCTTGTGGTGGATTAGAAAGGAAGTAAATAATTTCTCCTTTAACAATTTCAAGGAAAATACCTGTGAAAGGTAAGTCAGATGAGACTTTTTGATGGTATGGCTCCGTGGCAGTGGTCTACCGTACTGAACAGAGCCACTCAGGCTTGGGCTCCAGGTGGTGTTGGAGCAGGTGGCCCTTGTTCCCTAAGGAGACATTCAATGTATCAGATTATTCTTTGCAGTGTGTGTTAAGTCCTTAAGCAAGAGATGGGTGGTAAGACCTGTTAAGGAAATTCTTATTGAAACATTCTTGCAAAAACTTCACCTTTCTGTTTGTGGGGTTTTTTTGTTGTTTTTTGTTGTTGTTGTTGTTGTTGTTTTGTGTTTTTTTTTTTTTCTTTTTTTTACACAAGAAGAAATAATGACGGTCCTTCTTAATTGCTTTCTGTATATGACTGGTATAGTTGCCAATCCTGTTTAGGTAACTTCTTAGGTAACTTTTTAAATGGAAAATTTAGACTCTCTTTAAAAAACCAAACCAAACCCCAAAACCAAACCAAACCAATCAAAAAAAACCCCAGTAACCCCCCCAAAACAACTAAGGAGAAAAGCAAATGTATATTAACTTTTCAGCAAAGAACATGAACTGTGAACTGCCCTTCAATAATTTTCTGAAATTGTTAACTCTGAAGTCTAAGAACCACTCTAAAATTACGATCATTAGCTATTTGGTTCCTGTTATATCGATACTGAATGCAAAGAACCAATAATACACGATTTTCAACTTTGTTATCATTAAAGAAACTTCCTGCATTTGTTCCTTGTTCAGATAAGCCGTGAACAGTGCTGTGTGTTGGTTGTTTACACAGAGGAGCAGCTAGTACTGTTTACAAGCTTAATGTGGATACAAATTAAATTTGCCCCTTGTTAGCACTGAAGTAGCAACTCTAATATGTTTTTTAGGTTATACTTTTTCTCTATAGATTGCTTTTAAACTTCTGTGCAAGCCTTCTGTTGTGTCTATCAGAAACATCAAAGAAAAGAATCTATGGTATTTAAGGAGGAGATTATGAGATTGTGGTAGCAGTAGTTTGGTCTAAATATGTTCTAACTGATACAGTGACACACAACTATTATTTCCATAACTTTTGCATCTCTTTCAATGATGTGTTAAAGATTTTAATTTCCCAGTTATTTCCCAGTTATATTTTTTTTATATTACATTATATTTTTTTTCCCAGTTGTGAGGTTTACTCTATTAAAATTGAACAAACATTATCTGGTAATATTCTTTTATCCGCTGATGAACCAGATATCACTAAAGTACAAGACAAACGTGTCTTATCTGTACAGCAGAAGAAACACAGGGAGGGGATACCTGCAGTTTTAAAGTGCTTCAGTTGTTAGTGCTTATGTGGAAAAATCATGTTAGTTCTGCTTTTCTCATCAGACACCATGTACTTGCCTCTTTCCAAAACCTAGAAATACAACATCACACATTAGTGTCTGGTTTGCCTTCACTGTGATATTAAAATTAACACGATTACAGATACTAGTTTGGATACAATCTCTTCAAAACCTAAGCAACTATGTAAGTTTTAAGCAACGAAGTAGGCCTATAGATTTTGGCCTCTGATAAAAGACATTATAATAATACAGCTAATTACATGAATGTTTACCCACAACATGGAAGTATTTGTAAGAAAAGATCAAGGAAATTTAAAAAAAAGTCTAAGAGAAGTTTTGTTCAAGAGATCTCTTCACAGTGTGGAAAACCAAAGTAGCGTGCCCTTTGTTTACAGAAAATACTGTGTTTATTTAAATAGGTTGACATATAGTATATGCACTTCGGCTGATGACATGTAACATGAAGAATTGGGAGGTTATATAGTAAGATACACATATAATTCCCTGCGTTCTCAAGGTTGTTCCTGCAGTTTTACAAAAGATGTTTTCAAAACCTGCAGAACTACCAGATTTCATGAAACTTCATGTAAAATGACACCCTTGCTTATGCAACACAGTTTATTCCTCCAATTTTTACAGAATATAATCCTAAATACTGAGGTTTTACAAAAATCAGTATGGTTCTAGTTTTTGCTCATTTCTATTCAGAATAAAAATTAACATAACTCAGAAGCATATTTTTTATTAGGAACAGTAAAATTATGATGCAGTTTTTGCTAAACTGAAAGTTAGTATGTGATTTGCTGGTTTCAGAGTTAGAGACATTATTTTGTTAAATCCAATTTTGTTTTAGTTTTGCTTTAGATTTTAAGCTCACTTGTGACATTTCCATACAGAAAGTGAAATATTTTTCAAAGTGATAGATTTTTACTTGGACTAGTAAGGAAGTTTAAAACTTCAGCATGGAGATATAAATTTTAACTTTTAAAAGTTTCACAAAAAGAGGAATAAAAATGTAATCAATTGTAAGAAAGGAGTGTATTATATTTTTCACTGTAGGTATTCTGATTAAATTTTTGTAAACGCAAAAATTGTTCCTAAAAACATGTTTTGCAATCCATCCCACTCCTTCTGAAAGTACAGTGCTTTAAATCAAAACAATTAAATTTATCTTACAAAAGTAAATTATCAAAATCTTGTAACACAGGAAATTTTGAGAGATCATTTTAAAATACTGCAGCCGATTAGTCGATCATGTTAAAAACATGCAATATGGTTTGTAAGTGGATATGAACAACTTCAGGTGGATTTTTTAGTACACTTGCCACATTTCCATACAAAAAGGGAAATATAATTTTTAGAAAGTAATTTTTATTTCATGTTGTAAAAAAGTAAAGCCTTGGTCCTCCATTAGCACTTAGATATTATTAAGTATTAAATATTTTAAATACACATATAGTGCTTCTTGACTTCAAATAAACTTCTCCTGCCTTTCAGTAGGAATATTCATTTTGAATTATATGTGTTATCTTAATGGTTCGGGGATTTAAGAAAAAAAGGAAAAAATCTAATATTTCCAGAAGAGGACAGTGTTTGTTGTGGTGTTCTTTGGTAGGAGAAATCATCTTCCATTAAATATGACATAATATGTTTACCTGTAAAGATTTAGTTCAGAAACATAAAAAAGTTAAACACAAAGAGAAATTGATAACCCACAGTCCCAATACACCTTAATTTCTTGCAAGACTTTTTGGTAGCTCCTGAAATTCTTCTGTCTTGTTCTTTTTAAAACATGCTTTGCATATTGCTCAGTATTGATCAAACCCCAGAATTTTCATTGTCAGAAACAACAGTGTTTCAAAAGAGATTTTTGCTTGGCACAGATAGACAAGATGTCTTTTACACAGGAATTTCAATCCAGAAGCACAGGATAATTTCAGGTAAATATCCAGGAGGACCACCATGCTCTAACTGCAGTGCTCTCACTGGTGCAAGCTTCCCCACTAGCCCCATGCACCCCTGAAGCAAAAGCCCCACACCACCTATTCCCTGCCTCGCCCCACAGCATGCTGTGTCCTTCTCTCTGGCTTGTGTGCGCTGGAAAATTTTGACAGTTCAATCATATTTGGATCATTCTGACTTTTGATTGTCACCCATGGCTAGTGTGAAAAAAAGGTTGCTGTGCACATGCAGCTCTACCTCATGGAGGATTTTTGCAGATCTGCAAACTGACCTGAACGTGCACTCAGAGCCCTATCTTGGTACACTTAGAAGGCTCTCACAGATTTGTCTTGCCAACAATTTCAGTTCAGCAGTAAAATTAGCTGTCTCTTTCTGGCCTAGGAAAGAGAAGGCAAGGTTAGAGTTGGTCCTCACTGGAAAAGGAGGCTGCAGCCCTATAGAGATGGTTAAGGCTTTTCCCCAGGTCTGGGAAAAGTCTTAACTGGGACTTTGAGCTGGATGCTGCAGTGCAGCTGTCAAGGATGTTGCTCTGCAAACTGAAAGAGAAAGATTGATTAGGCAATGTACACAAGACCAAAATGATCCTTCCCTTTTTTGCCTCTCTCTCTTCTTCCAGCCCTTCCCTTCAAATAACCTCCTGTGAAAAGACAAAAAAAATTACTTAAAAAGTGATACATTCTGAGGAAGATTGCTGGACTTAATTTACTTTCTGTTTTTCTTTACCTCCCTTTGTAACCTTTAATATCATAGCTCAGAAGCTTTTTTTGGCAAGAGGAGAAGGTTGTGTCAAGAACAGAGATAGCTAGTGATGTGCTTTAGTGTATCACAATGCATATGCAAACACATAGCTTGGGTAGCAGGTGAAGAAATGCTGAGGACAGCTGGGAGGAAAGAACAGGATGAACTTGGCAAATGAAAGGTGCCTCTGTAGAATGTCATCATGCTTTTCATGGTGCAGATCTTAGCTTTATCATGAATATTTGTTCTTACAATTAATTTTGTTACACATATAAAGTTACTTTTGTAGTAATAGACCACACAAAGATGACTGCTGATGAACATGTCTGACTCTTCCATGTAAAACTGATTCAAGTAACAAGAAATTACTTACTTGAAGGTGTAGTCGGTGCCACGTTAGCAGTCTTTGGGTGTTCTCATTTACAGTGCAATTCTCTCAGCATCACCTTCATCGCAGTATGATGTCAATAGATGTTAGCTCTAATCAAGCATTGTAAATGGCAATGACTCATGCTGACGCATATGTAATTAATTATGGTTGGATTTTTGATGCTGATACTGCTCTTGGCTCTTTACATAAAAGAAATGAGAAAGAAGGAAAAGGGACAGCATTCTCCTTTCTGGTAGCTACATTGTAAATTGTTTGTCACTTTCAAAATAAATGACTGTTTTTTTCCAATTTTTTTGAAAGGGGAAAATATCCTCCTGAGATGCAATCTTAAGCAAAGTACAAGACGTTCCCAAAGGATGCTGAACACGAACAAAAACATTTCCAGCATTCTTACAATAATGCTGTGTTTACTTTGTCAATTAATGATTCATTACCCAAAACAGCTTGTGCATTACAAATAGCTTTGCACTGTATTTATGGAGCTGCAAACTGTAAAAGGCAAAGATGGCTTCACTTGTCCTGCAACCATTTGTTTGAATACTGGAAAACAGGGTTGTAGAGAGTGGGTAGTATATCATATGTTTGTTTACTTAGTCTTCTAGTGCTTTTGCTCTTTGATGAGGTGCTCCTGTCTTACAAAGTTTACTGCTATAAGAACTACCAGATCTGGGTTCTTTATTTTCCTTTACAAAGTGCTAGTAGGAATGTAGGCAGGGCTTGCAGACTGAATGTACAGTCTGCAGTTAGTGACCGAAGTCTGGGAGTATCAGGCAGAGGGTGAGATGTGGTTTCTAGTCCCGTTTCTTTAAATCTGGAGAGACTTAGCACGGCCTCCACCACTGCCATGGGTGAACAGGGCCTTGTGTTGGGTCTGAGCAAGGAGACCTCTGGCACAAATAACACCTACTTCCCTTTCAAGAAGACATGTTCCCCCATTACTTGCATGGGCAGAGGGACAGTATGACCCCTTTAATGCAGTGTGCCTAGAAGTTAAAGGCACAAAGGCAATTGGTTTCCAAGAGCCATTACTGCAAGACAGGAAAGAGATCAGGCCAAATATTCAGTTGATGTAAATCAGTCCAGCTTATTACTGGCTTTAATTGAATTGGTTGATTTATATCAGTTAAGAATCTGACCTATCACAGACAGAAGGAAAATGTAGGACAGTTGGCTTCACTGGGAGTTGTGCTCCCCTGTCCAAGGCACAGTGTAATCACGTGTATAATATAACTGAGTTCCTGCAGCTGTGGGAGGTATATCTTGGATTTCCCCACTTTGGTGTTCTTAAAATTATAGCAGAGCTTTTCAATCACAGAACGTTTTTATTTTATTTTATTGCCATTAGGCCATCTGAGCTTGGCTAAACGTGTAGTTGTAACTTTATTAGACTTTTTCTAAAATTAATTACACCCCTTTCACCCTTGATGGCTTCCACCTCAATAAATTACATCATAAATGGACATAGGTGAAAGCTGGAATCTTCTGGCACTAGTCTAAAATAACAGGTTTAATGGTTTTACTTTGAGCATAATAGTTACAGAATTTGATCAAAAACCCAACATGGAGAAATTCTTTTGTCTTTAAAAGGCCATATTAAACAGACATTGCCATTGCTGGTGCCAAAAGGTTCAAGTTGTTTATTTGCAGCCTTATCTTCAGAACAGTTTGTTTGACATTCAAACACAATTCCACAGAGAGATTTAGTCAAAAAGCCTCAGATATCCAACTCTTCCAAGAGAGTTCAATGTGCACAGACTCCATCTCTAACACCGAAAGGAAGAGTCAGTACTTCTGGATGAATTGAAAAGCACCCAGTGCATTTCGTACCACCAAGTAGAGAAAATGAAAGGCAACAAGTATCTTATACCTGAAAAGGAGGGGAAGGACACTTTGCTCAGCATCACTAGACTATACTTCTCTCCACTTGGGATTCATGTAGTGGAGCTCACTTGCTAGTTGTGAGAGAGGAGCTTTGGATCCCCTACAGAAGCTATCATTGCAATAAAAAGAAACCTGCTATTTCCTGACTGTGCAATATTTGCATGTTTGTTGAATACCAGTGTATCAACATGGTGATATTAATCAATAGTATCAGATAGTATCTGCAAATCATCAACATTTTTTCCCCAAGAATTATTTTTTGTTCTTATTGTTATGAGTTTTTATGAACATTATGTATCTTGTGAATGCTGGCTAACAAGCTAAAAATCTTCTGGCTGTAAGAACTCAAAAGATACTTGCAAGCAATTATATGATAACTTTATTAAAATAAAACAAATTGGGGCCAAAGTCTAGACATTTGCCTTTCAGTTATGTGATTCTTATCTCTGTCATTCAGTTTCTCCATGGAGGTGGTCAGTAATCTCCCCACATAAGAAATGATAAAATATCAGCAGCAGAGTTGGCCAAACAGTATAGTTTAAATTGATATTGTATCACTTTTCCTTATTGAGTTCATCAAAAGTGTAAAGACAAATTATGCATTATTTTCTTTGATAAGCCTTCTGTATATTTCACCAGTAGCTCTTCCGCAGTCTAAAAAGATCAGGTCTGGATCCAGTACCTCTTAGAAAACAGTGAAGTGATACTAGTTTTCAGCTGAGCAAAGATTAGACTCAGATATGGAAATTGAATAAGGACTCTACTATGTAGGCTGGGATTTGAGTGAAATTTCTGGGTATCACAGGCAAGCCCATGCTCTCCAGCTGGTGCCACACCATGCTTTGGCAGGGACTACTCTCTATAGGATTTCCAGAGACTTCCAGACATTTCACCAGTATACAGTTTCAGGACATAGAATTGCTGTTATCTTCCCTGAAATATGATGAGTTGGATGGAGAAAAGGCCATACAAAATTTACATCTTCTTTTGAAGAGCTTCTCCTGTGAGTATGTTGTGTGTCTTTGCAGATTCTTGCTGGTAGCTTTTAATTTCTTCTGCAGAATTTGTCTCCTTGACTTGAATCAAGGGCTTTGCATGAATTAACACACAATGTAAGTAGAGTACCTACAGGTACAGAAAAGACTGCTCAAGAAGTAATCTTATATAGAGTTAAAAGTATGCCACGGCCTGAAAGCATGTTCAATTCGCTTACATCAGCAGTCCTACAGAAGCCACTGGGTGTTGTCACATAAAAGAGATTAGGAGAATTTGAACTCCTAATCAGATTTTACAGCTCTAAAGTGATATATTGCAAAGTGCTTTGGATGCTGTAGAGGAGCTTCTGTCCTCAGAGCATATAGTGGAGGAAAGAGCAAAAATACTCAATTGTTTTGGAGAAAACAAAATCAAGAGAAAGCAAACAGTCTGATGGCATTGGTACTGATCATACGTCTGATGGGATCCAGTTGTCTGTTTTTCCTGAATACTTTTCTGTGTTTCCATGATGTTTTGATTTATGAAAAACACTTGTGGAAGCTTCATTTTCTGGCAATGGAAACTAGACAGTCTCAGAATACAGCTGATCTATTGTTTCTTTAATGTCACATGAATAGATAGAATGGTGGAGAAGTCCTGTGTTCATATCTTTCTTTCCAAAATCCTGTTGCCTTAGGCTACCAAAGGTACTAAGAAGAAAGGTGAAAACCTAATGTCTATACAGAAGGCCTTATGAGAGGTTAGATGGCTAACTCAGCCACTTTCATAAACCTGAACTAGTGCCTTCATCTGTAGACTGTCTAGGTAAGTTTGTATTGCGTTCATTGATGTCATGGTACTCCAGTCACATATCTTGACAACTTTTTTTTCTTTTAATTTGAAAGCATATTTATGAAGTGCATTATTTTTATTTAAGGGTTCCTCCTTTTGAAAACTCTGGATAACTGTTAACATGCAGGCATAACTGATGATTCTTTTCTACCAAGTATTTATGTTTTCAATATTGGAGCTAGTTTGTTTAAAGCTACAGCAGTTTTATCTACTTGAGCTACACGCAATTCTCTTGATTTTTCTTTTTTGAGAGAGAATTGGAAAACAATTCTTGAAAACAATTCTTAAAAACAAATATTTTCATATGTAATAAGAAAGAGGATCATACAATAAGAGAATGTCAGGAGAATTGCTCACACCACCTAACAAAATTAGCTCAGGGGGGATTCATTATAAGGTGGTAGGTAAATTTGCATAATATTTTGAGGTAAAAGGGAAATGTTTAAAACATGGTAGAAATATTGCCTGTTAATACATAAAATGAGAAACTGTGGTTCTCATGGGTTCTTATGAATTGGCAAGTTCAATAAAAGCATATTTTTACTCTTTCCACAAATTTTGCTGTTTTGAGAACAGAAGAGGTTTGAATGTGCTCAAGGAAAACCACTATGTGTTTTCACAATCAAGGTCATGATTCCCAGCTCAATTTACCCCCTACTTTATCAATTCCCTGCCATCATGATTTCTTGTCACAAACAGGTAGTCAAGAACTATGAATAAATCACCTGCTGTCACCTCAGACATAGTGTTTTGAGGTTGTTTTCTAGGTAATTCCACGTTGAAGTCTCACAGTCATTTTTCTCTCTCCAATCTCTAATACTACTGCTTTTCTGAGCATTGTTTCTTGAACTGCTTGAGACTGTTGACAGAAAACCACTTACTGCAGAGCTCTGCCAACATCAGTCATAAGAATGCCAGAGTAAAAGACGGAGGGTACTATCTCTATAGGTTGAAATATTTGAATTAGTAAATATATTTGTTGTCTTCTAGAACCATTTGATTTCATTCTAAATTGCTTGTTTAGCATTGAGTGAAATAGCGATAGAACTTATTTCTTCTTGAGTGATTCTTTTTTGCGCTTAATTTAGGTGAGGATTGGGCCTATTATCGTCTCTTTGAATGTTTCTCACCATTACACCTCCTTCTTCCAAATTGATCAGCAAGTGTGTTTATAACCACAATTAGTCTCCCACAGGGATTTTCTTTCGGATGTCTTTTTAAAAAAAGATTTATGGGATTGCCCTGATAAAGTAATGAAAATGTGCTTTCTTGCAAGACAGATGGTTCAGCCTCTCTCATAACCTAACTCGAAGTGTTGGAGCCAGTGACAATCTTTTCAGGGATTTTTATTCAGTGAAGTTTGCATGGGAGCTGTGTTCTGTCTAGTATTCATGTAGTTATGTGAATACAAGCACAATAAGTGAGTGCCAGCCCAAACATTCTAAGCACCTTCTGCCAGAATCTCAAGAGAGAAAAATAATATTTTAAGTTTTGAACTATAGTAATTTAATAACCCACCACTGCTAAGATTGGCATTTGACAGCTTGCATTCACTCTGATACTGGCAGATGAAAAACTTGGCATGTGAAACATTAAAAATCCTTCTCTTTGAAGTCCACAGTGTCAATGCTATGCTTG
Source organism: Cariama cristata (assembly GCF_000690535.1). NCBI lineage: Eukaryota > Metazoa > Chordata > Aves > Cariamiformes > Cariamidae > Cariama > Cariama cristata. The sequence goes on from NW_009612253.1 coordinate 63,157, forward strand.
GATACAAAATTTGTTTAAAATTTTATACCTGCCCTCCAGAATTTGGCCTGTTAGCATCTGAGGTTTCGGGTTCAGGCTTATTGCTAGTGGATGCATCCTCTCCCTTTACGAACCCCATAGATTACTGCAATTAAACAGCCTGAGATGTTCCTATGCTCTAACACCTTCTTCATCTCAGTCCTGGACTAAAAAATTGGAGAAGCAGCATATTTCAAACCCACTAGAAAGTAACTTTTGACATACGATAGTTAAAGCTCAAGATAGTCCTTATCTCATCTCACTATGTATTTATAATCCCTTTTGAATTCCAGCACATTTTGTTATGACATTTTTTTCAAGTGTTACTGAGACTGAGTAGTTTCAATCTACTCCAAAACTCTGATACTAAATAAAAGACGCCAAAGATTTAAATTATATAAACAGTTATGTAGTGAATACTTAACTGTGTCATGACAGGAGGGATCAGGGACTCACTTTCAAAACGAATTTTTCTTCTTCAATATCTGTTATAATGCATTTAGTCAAACTATGAAGCACAAAGTCCTGAATGTACTAGACACCCTTAAATGCTTTATTTTAAGACATAGAACAAATGATCTGGGGCTTTTTTAATAGGCCACTCTCCTGTAGGAGTTCTGCTAGCAGAGCAAGTGCCTTCGTGGCACAGCCCCTTTCCTCTCTCCCCATGGCAGCCTGTGCAGGAGATCCCACCACGCTCAGCTCTCTTCAGGCTTAAAACTGAAATCAGTCTCACCATGTTTACACTGGGGAAGACTGGGAGCTGCCCTGTTAGTGAAAAGTTGTTTGAAACAACGCAGTAATTTTGCAAGATGAACCAGTACTTTTTTCCCTCCCACTCCCCTCCTTCTCCACTGCCACCCCCCGAACCCCAGCCTTCTTTTGTTGCTTTATCATTCCAGCGAAACATAGACTCACTTGCTATGTGGCCAACACAAGCAGCACTGTTTCCTGTTCACTACTTACTGTGTTCCCTGCGTTTTGGGGTCTGGCACTTCAAATATGGCAGAGGGAAGCATCTTCTGCCTTAAAGTGGCTGTCGGAAAATGCCAGCTTTTTGACTTTTCATCTCCTCAATCAGTGAGTACCTGGGCTACCTTCCACATGGTCTGAGACCTGCACATACTTTGCAGCATTGCACTTCAGTGAGGTCTGCACCATGTAGTCTAAAAGCATTGAATTGCACAAACAATTCTGAGATAAAATCCCTGAGTTGTCTCATCCCCTTGGACACTTTTTCTTGTGGGAAGGCAGGGAGCTGTGCCCAGTTGTCCTGATGGACAGATTTTGAAAGTATTTATGGTGCAAGGCTGAATTGACACTTGTGGGCAATCCTACTTAAATACATTTTAGCCTCGTGCAAAATTAAACCCTTGTGTAAATTTCTTCAGATTTAAAGTCTTCCTAGGAAGACTACTTGGACATTATGTGGGGAAGTGCTTACAGCCCTCTGCTTGGAACTTGTGCAGCCACATCTGAGGCGCCATGTCCTGCTTAGAACCCCCCCATGTAAAAGAGAGATTGATAAACTGGAGCAAGTCTACGAGAAGACCACTTTGGTGGTTAAGGGGCTGGCATATAAAGGGCGGCTCAGGTAGTTGAGTTTATTCAGTCTGTAGAAGATAAGGTAAGGGGAATCTAGTTGCCCACTTCATCAACCTAAACATAGGAGGGGGATAGAGAAGACGGGGCCAGACTCTTCTCAGAGGTGTACAGGAGAAGGATAAGAGGCAACTGTCACAAGTTGCAGCAAGGGAAATTCTGACTTAAAGAATTTGCAATGAGGATCGTTAAGCCTTGAGCCAGATTTCCCAGAGAGGTTGTCGGCAAGGCCTTCAGAAATCCAACTAAACAGTCACATCAACTGTGTTTTGAGAGACTGCTGGACCAGATGACCTCCACAGGTCTCTTGGCCTTAAATTAGTCTATGGTGCATTGATCTTCTCAATTTTATGTTGCTGATATTTTCAATATGAGTGTCAGATTATTCCTAAATTGTGGTACTTCAAGTGTATGGAGAAAAACAAGTGTACACAGCCTATTGCTGCAGACATTACTGCCCGAAAAAGTATTTAGACATGTGGTTGTAAATGGTCGTAGTTCTCACTGAAATAGGGTTCAGCGATAGAATAAGCTCTGCTATGATCTATATTCTTTATCTTATGCTTCAAGCACAGCGGTTTGTGTACATACAAATTAAAGGGACACTATATGATGGAAGAATCAGGTTTTTTTAAGTTTCCAGTTGATCAGTTATCCAAATAAAAAAACTTTCTAAAATGCAGTCCTAATTTCTTAAGTTATGCACTTGTATTTATATTTTATTATTGAATTGAGAGGCTGAGATTGCTATTTTTTACTGTCATCTTGCAATTAGATCTGGTTATTGGGTTTTTTTTCTATTTTTTTAAAAAAAGTTTGGAACTACTGCAATTTGGGGAGGGGGCTAAAATTTCGCATGAATTTACTCATCCCTGTCTTGTAATGTTAGTGCTATAGACACTGTGAGAAATTGCAGCCTGACCAAAAGTAGTTTAGAAGGTCAATGCTTCTATCAATATTATATATTTTTTTTCTGTTTCTACTGAAATGTAGGATAAAACGCCATTCTAAATTATGTAATCCTTTCCCTTCAGGACAGATTACAAAAGGAAGGGCTCTTCCAAAGGATTTATTGTTGTTTCTTATTTCTGTTACAGTCATCTGAGGTCCCAATCAAAATCATAGGCATGTTATTCTAGGCATTAGTTTAATACATAGAAGCACTTCTTGCTCAGTTAACTTATATTTAAGAGGAAATGCAAATAGATAAAATGCATTATCCACTCTTTTACAGACAGCTTGAACTTCAGTGCAAAAAGGCAACAAAAAAGGCAACACTTAAAGTGTTTCTGAATCAAGATCACTAACTCAAATTAAAATTCTAGTGAATTGAAGGTGCAAAAGTCATAGTTATCTCAAAGGATGTAGCTGCAATGGTGAAGATGAGATTGGTAAGCATAAAACATGCTGCCTTCATCTTCTTCATCTTCTAAACCTTCCTACCATCCACTGTTGTTAATACCTTAACAGAGGGTTTTAGTGTTGCTTATGAAGCCTTTTGTAGTGAATAAGAATGAATTCCTGTCTCTGGAATCCTGACTCAATGATTTACTACCTAGATCACCCTTCTTTCTTAATAATAATAATAAAAAAGTCATTACTGTGAGTGCTGAATTCTTGCAACTTCATATCTGTTTCATAATGTTGCAGTTGGTAGAGATACTGAAAAGAGGTGAGAAGCACACTAAATGTAAATCATCATGAAAAGAAGTTAGATGCATCTTTGTTAGGGTCTTCCTTATCCTGTGGAAAGATACTGCCTGGTTTTGGTCTATGTTTTTATGAAAATGACCATACAAAGGATATTTGTATGAAAAATGCAATTAAGAGGATCAATTAAGCTCTTATTCACTTTCCCTGTCCTGTTATGGTTCCAATGGGGTGCTCTTCATTGCTATCACTGACCCACTTCCAACGGTGCATTAAGCTATGTGATTAACATCTGTCACATGTTGTTTGTTCTCTAATCTTCTCCCCAGGGATTTAAGTGTGTGCAGTGAAGTGTCCTGTTAATTTGTTATTTTAAATATGCATGTTGCTATATATGTATTAATGAAGGCAGGGTCAGGGAAATAGGCCTTACATTTGGACCAGAAAATGAGCAGGTTTGTGATCCATTTTTTTCGCATCCCTGATATAAAATAATAATATTGTGAGTAAAATTAATGTAGATATTTCATTTTATAGGAATGATGTGGTGTCACATGTTCTTTTTACAGGTTCTGTCAGTGTTTTGTTTTACTACGTTTGTTCTTACAGGAATGCATGTCTACTTACCAGTGAATTATCCAGAGTCCAAAATGCTCTTTGGATCATATGTTATCTTTTATCTGCAGTAGCAACACTGAAGATATCATAAGAACATATATGTACGGTACTGTCTAACAGTATTTTTAACCTTAGAAAAATTAGGACTGCCAGTAAAAACCAGGGCTTCACCAAGAAGTGATGGGTACAATTTTACAGCAGTTGAAATTTTTATCTTCTTTTTTCTCATCTGTGGTTTCTGAAGTGGTTCCTCGTGCAACTTGTCTTTGTTTTCCTTAGTCATTTTTTGTCCAGTTTATTTCTGGTCAGTTTGGCCTGCATAAAAGCTAGGAGCTGTGAGCCATTAGCTTTTAAAAATGTGAAAACTTGTTTTTGTAGTTATTGGGCTGTTTCAGACTGAAGTGTTGGAAACAGCTGGGAGGCTAATCATTAACTTTCTGAGAAATATTAATTAATGAAAAATTTAGTGGTCTGGATTGCTTTTAGAAAAAGAAGCTCATTCCTTGTCAGGTTTCTATATCCACTAGATGTTTGCTTTGTTATCCTAAGAGCACTTTCTAAATGGAAAATGGAAAGTTTGAAAAAGAATACACAATAACAGAAAATGAGAAGATTGTAAATATGAACTCCGTCTCTCTTAATCAGAATGGCTAAACTTTAATTAACCTCATAGAGGTCAGGATTTCATTCTGAGGGTTTCTGATAAAGTTTTTCAAGCCACAGAATACAAGTGTGAAAACATACTATTATCAATGATATACAAGAATGGAGCATGCCAAGAACTACAATGTGTTTTATGAAATTCAGCAAGTATTCTCTGTGTCTTTTCACTGTCACCAGACTTCCCACGTGGTACTGATTTGCTCTGTCACACTCAAGTCTTTGAAGCAGTCACAATTACGAAATTTGGCATATCAGATTTCAATATTGCCACTTATATCCCTTCTCCTTTACTCTTTGTTGCTTGGTCTAACGTAATTGTTCATCTTGTTCTGTTTTCACCCAGGGTAACCTACAAACTATAAAAATATCCATTAGCTTTGATTAGGGTTATCTATGTTTTCAAAGCTTAGCAAGCTGATTTAACAGTTCCTATTTCATGTTATATTTTTCAACTAAAATGAGATCTCCAACCCACTGTTGATATAGCAAGGACAGCTAAAATTACAACAAGGAGAAGATCTGGGTACAGGAGAGACTATTTGTTCCACAAAATCAATTTCATCATTTACCAAGCTAGGCTGAGAAGCTGTCATTCATTATGCTGCTATAACAAGATACCTTTGGGTGACCCTATCCTCAGGCAGAAAGACACGAGACTAAACCGTTCTGTCAGAAGTAAAGCAAGATAGAAGACGGCCTTAAAATTGGAGAAGAATTTTCAAAATTAAAAAGAAATGTTGTCAAGCTGATGTTAAGCTGAAAGACTGTCAAAACTTCAGAAGCATACTTGAATTAATCTCTCTCTACCATATCAGGCACTTAGGAGTCCAGAATGAAAGGTCTAGTTTGTGTCGTAGGCTCTCTTCAATCTGCCCCTAGGATTCAGCTCCATCTTCTGAACCCTCTCATGCTCTGCAGCAGTAGGAGATGGTAGAAGAAGTCTTTCACTTGCAAGAACTTAGTACCACAGACAAGTTTTGGGGCTACCCAAAAAATCCTAGGCCTCTGTGGTCTGGGTGCTGGACCTTTGACCTTTGTGTCAGGTACCTAATCATTGAGCCAAGAGGTACTTTGTGACTATACGTAATACTGAGTATGAGTTACTGAAGATGCCATTGCTTCCTGTCAAATATTAGTATAGGGATAATTTCTCATGCAGTTAATTATGCCTAGTGTCAAATGTAGAATTTGCCAATGTTGATTATAATTGGTCGTGTTTTGCTGCACATGGAACTTATTAATGCTGTGTGGTTTAAATCATGGTTCTGGAGTAGCAGTTAAGAAGGATTCTTCGTAGTGAAGAACTGACAACTGTAACTGTGCAATGGCTTTAATTGAAGCAGGTTAAGCAATTAAGGAATTCTATTTATAGCCAGAACACATTTGTCAGTCTTCTTCCCATCCTCCTTATTTGTTACCTTATGTACAAGAGAAAGAAATAGCATAGCTTATGTTCCCACAGTCTTAACCAGAAATGATGAATGTTTTGCATGAAGGTAGACTCAGTGAGCACTGTTGAGATCTGGATTAGACATAGGTCAGAATTTAGGTTTGACGGCCAAGTCAGGGCCACAGTCAGGTTCTGATTTATATGAGTCAAAGAACTTGGCAAACTTCTTGATAAGATTTATCATCAGACTGGGAGTGCTGTCCCCTATGCTCATCTTCTGGGACAGTCCTCATCTTGAGCAATGTGGGTCAGCTGCTCCTTTATGAAAGTTTCATCACTCATCTCAGTCTCAGGAAAGTGTCAGACTGTTCCTTAAAGATTTTGGCAATAGTTGAACCTCACTGGAAGAGAGGCCTCCGCATTGTTTGCATACGGGTCAGGGCCAAAACCATGAATCTGGTTTATGATTCAGGGATTGGAGTCTGAATAATCCAGAGGAATTTGTACTTGGAGTTCTGGTTTTGGCCTATTGTAACTACTTTCTTGTTTTTATTTCTTATATATTGATGAGGTGTTTGAGCAGTATAATTCACAATGAATCAAAAAATATATGAACCAGCCTGGGGCAAAGAACACGTGGGTTTGCTTTGTCCTCTGACTGCTGCCTATCCTTTGGCCCCTGTTTCATGATCATGGGAAGAAAGGGTCCAGTTTTCACGGCAGGGGAGATGATTATCACTAACGCAGGGAGAAATAAGAGATTGTAATGAAAAAGCTAAGGTCAGAGCTCATGTCAAACAGGTAAAATAAAATTTTAGCTGCTGTAAAGCTGGTAACTCTTTAGCAGTCAGGAATTAGTTCTTGTGAGTTGTACTTTAGTCTACCATTGCAATTTTGTGTCAGAGCAGAGTGCATATCAGAAAGAATCATGGTGATATCTCTCATGTGCCATTTATTTTGCTTATTTTAATTACGGTTCTAAATGATACCAAGGGTCTTCTCTTGGATTGCTCTTCATATCAGAGAGAACATAATTTCTTTGCTGTATTATTTCTAGGTCTTGGTATTTTCATTTATAAGTTAAAAATTGCTTTTCTTATTGTGGCAGCAAAGTCCTGTGCATTTTGTTTCATAGTGCAACTAAAATTCTTTTCATTTGAAAGACATTTTAAGCACTGAGATGCTAGTAAGACTTGAAAATTGTTCATTGTTAACTCCATTTTACTACAGTAATAGATTAAGATTAGTTCTTAGACACTTATATCCCTTTTTAATTTCTTAAGTTTTTAAGTTAAACACTAAACACAGCAAGCGTTACAGTTAATTTCCAACAGTCCAGATATCATCAGGCTTTTACCTTCTTGCTATTTCCAAAATAGCATGAAAACAGCCCTTCCTACTCCTCTAAAATTCTAAAAAAATAAATAAAAAATTTTAGGCATTTCTATTTGTCTAGACATAAACCCAAGTATTTGTTTTTCTACACTAAAATCTTCTACTGTTACTGTTAAGTTAGCATTTAGAAACTAATCAAGGACAGGGCCCCAGAGATTATTTCTGTCTCAAGAATCTTACTGTTAAAGATGATGGGAAGCAACCTGACAAGCCGTTTCCTCACTGTAGTCTCCCATTTTGACAAACCTTCATGAGGAAGGCTGATATCTGGTTTTAAATCTTCTTCTACCAAGTGGCTTTGGTTTCTAGGTTGTGTGGCCCTAAATGTGCCACCAACTCTTACGTCAGCTGGGTTTCTGGGCTTCGTTGGCAAGTTGCTACAAACCCACGATCACTAAGGTTTGATCCAAAGCAGCATTTTGCTCTTCTGGAAACGTTTTTATTCTGCTTTGCAGAACACTTTGTTATTTTTATTGGCTTTCACTCCAGAGAGATAGGCATAAAACAGAAGTATTGCTGTTCCTGTGAGAAGTCCAGCTAATTTGTAGCCTCATTAAAGAGGAGACAAAGGCTTGGGGAGCCTTCAGTGTGCACAAGAGGGCACCCTGGCCTGTGCGCCAGGTGGGCTTGCTAGGGAGGCAGCCCTTTGCCCCTAGAATGCTGTACCTCGCTCTGTGGAGAGAGCAGACTAGACCCAGGTCCTTCGACCTTCTCTTTGCATGGTAGCAGCAGTTGTGGACTTACAGGAAGGCTCTGTCTCTGTGCTGTTAGTCATGTTGCTGGTGATAAGACAGTTAGGCTCATTTGCTGGTAGCTGGACACACTCAATACCCAGTTTCCAGGTCATGGGAAGTGTGTGGATGAGCTCTAGAAACAAGAAGCCGTCACCCTCAGTACAACTGGTAAGGTTTCTGGGAAAAAAACCTTTATGGGGGTCATGAATGACAGTTCATCTAGAACTTGATATAGCATTAGTGGGGACATGCTGAGAAGCGTGGCTTGTTAGCCAGTATCATGGGAATCTTAATCATGAGGATGCCCCTGTTATCTTGGAGCAAACAAAACAGGTAATCCCAGAGAAAAATAGCCATACAGTCAAGATGTTTGCCATTATACTGTCACTGTGGGCCTGCTGTGCTTAAGACCAAAATCATAATCTTGCTGAAGGCTCCTTTATTGCCTACACCATTTTTCATTGTCCAGAGATTTCAATTTCACAAATGAAAATTAGGAAGCATCATTGCCTTTATTGCTGAGCTGTGCTTTGTTACTAAGCATTTTAAGTGTTTTGAGGTTAAGATCAAGACAAAGCATTTCAGTGTCATCTCTTTACTAAATCAATCTCTGATGTTTATGATTGCAGACAGAAGGGCCTAACCACTGAGTCAGCCTGACTATGTACTAAGATATCGTATGCTGAAGAAATATGAATGCTGCGTTTCAAAACTAGAAGTATGATCTTCATCTGCTAACATACCAGAACATTAAGAGGTTAATATCACAGTGTAGGACATGAGAAACAAGGATTTTATAGATTTAAAGATGCTGACTTCTATACCTGAAAAAACACAAAAACATAAAGACAAGTCTGTCAGTCAACTGCTAATCAAATGCCAACACACAGAAGCAAAAGGACCATGACAAAAATTCTTGTCTGCAGGTATCAAACCAACAGCTGCTTCCCTTGACAATGAAGTGGAGAAGCTTCAGAAGGTTCAGAATAACCAGAGGAAGGTTTAGAGGTTCTGAAATATTTGAACTGGCTGGTGTTTTTACGTGGGTGCAAAATAGAAGATGATGTTCTGGGATGACTGTTGTCAATGAAGATGCTTTCCATCACTTTTTCCTCACTACCCTCCTGTGACATCAAATTGGTTATGTAGTCTTGGACAGTAGAGTAGCTAGGCTATTGACATTGTAACCAGTTATGAAAGGAAAGTTTTGATGATACCTTCTATGAAATGTTGCCTTTGATTATTTCAATCATTTAATACAGAAGCTATGCGTAGGAATTTCTGCATTCTGTTGGGAATCAAAGCCCAAGGCATTCATCAGCAATCTTTTCAGGGTTTTCCATGTTACCAAATCCCTGAAACATTTTCTGGACAACTGTGAGATTGTCAGGAACTGTCGGCATTATTCCACCTGTATATAATCACTGTGAAGGCCAGCAATATTCCATCTCTATACATGAAGAATGGTGAAGACCTTGAGACTCTTGCTGAACAGGGAGCTCTTTAACTGGTCACACACAGATCAAAAGTGCTGTGTGAGCAAAGCATTTGAACAATGCCTGTATCCACTATTTGCTGAAGAAAGAATCTTTCAGGTACTGCTTCACCTTGCCTAATATTGTTGTGGGTGATAATTGACATCCATGGTGCCAGATGATTACCGTTTTTTTTTAAGAGCTTCCCAAATCAAGTATCTCCAAATAGGGATTTCTACTGTACCAAGAGCTTCAGGGAGTGCTTGCCAGAATTATAAGCATCGTAGCATCCTTCAACTGTGTGCTGATGGTAGATGCAACTGAGCCTAAACTTGCTAAGTGACTCAAAAAATTGTTGGTAAATTTGAGAAATCAGGCATTCTGAGTTAAGAAGGAAGAATATGCAACTAGATCGATCAATATTGTTTTCTTGTGCTGTGGCAACAAAATAAATGGCAATGATGCATCTGAAGATAAAATCAACAAAGGCAAATGTAAGTCCTTCATCTAGATGGAAAAACTCCATTGAACTGTACAGGTTGGAAGCCAAGTGTCTGGAATGAAGCTTTGCAAAAAAACCACCTGTGGGTCTTAGTGCACAACAAACTGGATATGAGTTAGCAGTGTGCTCTTACAAGAAAGAAGGTTAAACATATACTGGGTTGTATTGGTGAAATTGGAAGCAGGTTGAGGGAAGTGAGCCTTCCCCTCTATTGCTCTAATCACTACTACAACAAATTTGTTTCACAAAAGTCAGCAATCATTAAAATGCCTTACTGCCTCTTAACAAAGGAGAGCCTTAGACAAGGATTTGCCAACATATAGAGGCATTCAAAAATATCAAGCAACTGCTGTCCAACTCCACACTCACGTATTACAATGAACAGAGAGGCTGTTGCCGATTACTAGCTATGCATCTTTTTGAGGTTTTGGAGACGTTCTCAGGCATTCATTAAAAGATGAAATTGAAGCACCTTTTTCTTTCTGTTGAGGAATGCTGGCACCAACTGAACAAAATACAAGTTGATTAAGCGCTTACCACTTTAAAGGATTTGCTTTGAAGACAAGCCAACAGCTTCAGCCATATTGCTGCGCGTGCAGTGATAGAGTTGTTTGGATGCAGTAACAGAGAGTTACACTAAGTGCTTATGACCACACAACTTTTTGTGAGCCAGAAAAATACATTATAAGTACCAATGTGTGGAGATGACTGTCGTTGCATCTGCCAGATTGTGCTCTTCCACCTGCAGCTGAATTCTCAGTGCTGGAATTCCTCCCATGCCTTTTCAAGCCAACCATGTCATGAAAATGGCTGCCAATGATCTATCCAGAGCTTGGCGTGAGTCCTTGGCTGGGTGGGGAGGAAGAAGTTGGCCAACAGAGTAACTGAATAGAGTTGAAATAATTTTTAACCCAGCAATCTGATCTGTCTGCTTATGAATAAAACCTTTTATTTTGCTGCTCCTACAGAAAATCAACACATTATTTTGGTTTTAGCTACATTATCTGTAGCAAATTCAGATACAGCGTATCTAAAAACATTGACCAGAAGTTGCATATGATGCTCTGGAATCAGTGCTATGATGGTCACAGTCAAATGTTTCAGCCACCAATAAGCACAGTGTTTCCTTGTGACATGGTCAAGAATCATATTCACTGTCCTCTTCTTTTGAAAGAATTTCTTAAGTGTTATAAGTTTCTATACCAAATAGCTTGAACTGCTTTTTATTGTCACCATGAATATTCATTTCAAAAGCCTCTTCTGTTTCTCAATCATTTGCACGTCACAATTACTGAATATGCTGTATTTGACGCCAGAACTGCCTTCGATTCTGGTAAGTTCAAGGGCTTTCCCAAAAGCGACCTGATTTGAACTGCTGCTGCTGCATCATGCCTTTTCCAGGGAAACAGTCTGATCAAATGGCTGAGTCAGAGATGTTTAAAAGGGATTATAATAGACTCACTCCATGTTAGTCATCATAGTTACTCTTGTCTGACTACTGAACTCAGCCCAGACGAGCTAAACTTGGGACAAGTCAAGCCAAACAACAGTCCTCTCAACCCTACTCTGTCTGAAAATTGTGATACAGGTAAAATAAGCTGTGAAGTCATGTCTATCATTTTACTTCATTTGTATTTGCAGAGTAAACCAACTCAGAATTGAAAGAATCTGTGAAGCTAGACCAAATTAAGTTCCTTTAATATTTATTGATACAACCTTATTCAAACTTATTGGAGTCTTTACTTAAATGGAAGGAAGACTTCCACAGTGTCAAGCAATATATAGAAAGATCACAGCAGAAGTGAGTGCACTCTGACAGATGACTGTATTATCTATTGGCATACACAAAAAGGGAGATCATGGGACAAGAGGCCATTTGTGATGCTCTGTTGGTACGTGCAAGGAGTGTTTTCTCTTGATGTAGAAAAAGTTGATGAACCAATGGATGTTGTTCATTCCTCTCTCTACTGCTACAGAAGCAACCTGAGATACAGGAGGTACCATGCTTTTTTTTATATTCATGGGTTTTTTAATACTATGTTGGTTATACTCCAAAGGTCACGTTCACTTGCTGTTGACTGCCTCAGTTTGTGTTATGCTTCTCAAGCACAATAGGGAAAAAAAAAAAGAACATATAACAAGAGTAATGATGTGAAAACATTGCATTAATTCAATTATTATTTAATTTATCATTTAATACCTTCACTAGGTTTTACAGAAGATGGGATCAACAGAAAGAGAAAGGCATTGAGAAAGATATCTGGAAGAAGAAATATGAGGTTGTCAGGGCAGTCAGAACCTGGGTGACAAGAATATTTGAAAAGCAGGTAACATGAGACTAAGATGACAGACATTTTATCTTTTGTTATTGAGCTAACAATTGAAGAAAAAAAAGAAAGAATTACACTGGCCTTCTAGCATCCAATTTGCTATATAGACACATTACTGCTTTGGTGGGACTGATGTCCACTGGAAGGCATAGACACGATGGAATCACAGCTGCAATGGCTTGCTGTATGGCTGTTTCCTGCCAGGGACAGAATGCTTCTGCTCACAACTGCCAAAAACACTGTATGGGTGCCCAAAGCCATCAAGAAACCTGCCGGTCTGAATTTCTCAATGCAGCTCCTTTCCTGGAATATCTTTTTTTGCCAGACCTACTTGAGCCCTTAGGTTCAGGCTCCTACTAGAGGCTGGGGAAGGGAGGAAGGGTGAACTACAATACTTCTGTGGTCTGGGCTAGTAAGAAGAAGATTTTGGTGGTTCTGAGAATCCCTTGTCAATTGTCTCTGGCCCTGTACTCGCCTCTGAGGCTTCCCAAGTGTTAACCTCAGTTCCTAGCATGAACTAACCTTCTTCCTCTGAACTTAGCTTGCTAAATTAGTTTTGACATAGAATATTTAAAGTACAAACAGTCTATAAAATGTTAATGAAAAATGGTCTCTTTTCCCTGACATAAGATTAACAAACACAGGCAAAACTACCAAATGCTGTGCAGCTGTATTTAAGCTGAATAACATGAACTTTTACAAAAACCTTCAGTGCATAAAGGAAATGAAATTTCCCTAAGAGTTTATTGATGTTTCCCATTATGACACAGTGCATATGGTTCAATTAATTCAATAAAGTTTTATATAAAAAGAAAATTAACCTATAATTCTGCCATTAACTGCCAACAATTAATATTACCTCTGTAGAACGAAAGTTGCCTCAGTTTCATTCTTGATAGTTCAGCCCCAGAAATCAGTCATTTATCTTTATTGCGTCCATGCACCTAATTAAAAACAGAGAATGCGACTACTTAAAATAATTTCTAATTTAATTGTGTGCTTTTAAAAAAGGATATTCCATATTAGTGATTTCTTATGATGGGAGAAAAAAAATAATCACTCTGTAGCCTTTCAGAAAACACAGTATACAGATAACAAATCTCTTAATCATGTTTTTCTTTTCACGAAACTTCATCTATGAAGTGTTTTGAGAATTAATATGTAATCTGTTCATCTGAATAATGCCATACTGGAACTCTGTTTTATGCAGCCTCACCATAACATGCCTATGAGTCCTCAGAAAATATTAGGAGATCCCTATTTCCTTTGCAAACATGGGGCCAAGTGGTTTTTCTTCATTAAAGACTATGGAATTTGGACTATATGAAAAAAAACCAAGGAATAATAAAGTCAGAAAGTTCACCAAGAGAGAACCTCCCTGAAACATTTGTCTTTATAGGAGAAAATGAAATTAGAGTTACAACTAACTTTTTATCTTTTTGCATTTTGATGCGTCTGATACAAGGTTTCCTACAATGAATGGTATTTCTATGTAAGCTTTTTTTTGTCCGCAGTAAAACATGTATGCTACAACTGTCTTGCTAGTAGTGTGTAATACAATATTTTTTTCTCCTTGCTGTTTAATTTCCAGTAAATACTTGTGTTAACTTGTAAGCAAAAAGATATGAAAAATGGTAAAACAAAGAAAACATAAAAATAATCCCCCCCAATAGGTAAGTCTATGTGTACCTCAGGTGAGTTTTGCATAAGAAAGATTCAAAGAATGCATGCACATTTTTGCCACTGACTCACTGGAGGTTATAAGAAGAGTAGGAGTTCAGAAACATCACTCTAAATGCCAAAGCTTCCATCCATCAGATGTATTACACCAGGTTAGCTATACATCCTCACTGAAGCTCCCGAGGGCTTCATGGCATGTCCTGGGGTCCTGGTGCAGTAATCATTCAGAGGTGGCTGGAGCATGCTGCACATCCACTCTGCTCCTCTCTTCTTTCCCCAGGAGTAAAGGAGTTGAGAAAAGTAGCTGGAATGCGTCTGGATTTTATCATAATATGGGCCAATATGTTAAATGTGGGTTTTTTAAGCACTTCCAGAATAAACTATTTATATATAGCTGGTGAAGAGACAAGGATGAGTTACAGATTGACTTTGATAAGATAAAATGAATTCTTCTCATGGTATACGATATATTCCAGTACCCTAATTGCCCCCTCCTCCAGTGTATTGGCAGAAGTTCTCAAGATAACCTATTCTGGAAATATTTTTTACTCCATCATTCTACAGCTACTCATAGTGGTGATGATGAGAGTGATGATTATGATGATGTCCCTTTTTTTGTAGCTCTGTTCAAAGTTTTAAAACTGGGAATGGAACCCTTTTTTGGAATTCACTCCTTATTTTCTTTTTAATACTGCAACCAAAAATATCCCTGGACATCCTAGAAGTCAGATAGCTGTTTAGCTGAGCCTTTTTGGAGCTGATATTGCAAAGCACTACATTTTGGCAAGAAACCTCCTCTGGAAAGTGTTAGCATATGACCTGTTCTGAGTTATGGTGATGGAGACAGAACTCTTAATTAAGAGACACCATATTATCATAGTCATCTAGATTCAAGTGCCTAGGAGCTAAAGGTGTCTGGTTTAAGCTAGGTGTCTAAAATCATGTTGTAGTCAGGGGACCCTCCAGAAAATTGTTCATCCTTTCTCAGCCATTGATCTCACTTTTAAATGAATTCTTCCCTGGAGAAGTTTATTATATTTTCTTGGGCATTGAAGGGGCCTAGATGACTAAGACTGAGACTGTTTGTTAACATTAGATAGTATTAACATAGGCTTACATTTGAGGTTATTCATATGTAAAACTAGATAATTATACTTCATGAGGACATTTAAAGCCTAAGTAGTGCTACTGAATGTGCTCAGTTGATAATGTATTTTAGAAGTGTGAAGGTAACTTATAAAAGATGGAAGGTATGAATCTTGTACCTTCAGGCACACAAAGACTTTTCAGCTTGCTTTTGGAAATGGTCCATGAAATGGCAGTGAACAGAAGAGCCTCATAGTAAAATGAACAACTCCTGCATTCTACTGTGCAAAAATTTGTGTCCAATTAATGGAACAATATGATATGGCTCTACAGGCTGGAACAAGTTTTGCAAAAGTATATGAGGTGACCTTTGTTGTCTTTTCCCTTTATGGGATTCTTCAGGCCACTAAGCCAAGGTTACTTTAGTGTAATTAAGCTTTGATAAGCTTGGTTTTGTTTGCATGAGTTGGATTCTGTCTTGTGCTTTGTATGTCAGAAGATTCTTTCATCTGAAATTTAATTTTTTTAAAATCTAATTTAATATCTTTTTAAAAAATGACTTTCAGGGAAAATAGTAAAATAAAGCAGCAGTAATTTATGGATGGTCAGGAGAGTGAGAATGTGAGATGTGGAAAAAAGGAGAAATAATGAGACAAAAAAATCCTGCTGTTATGGTTTCAGCATACAAAGTTGTGCCAGTTGTGTAGTGTTGATACTGAATTGAAAGAAAAGTTTTTATTGAAAATCTGTGAACAAAAAGACAGATTTGATGGTTGTTTTACATGGAAAAATGCTGTGACATGTAAAAAGAGCTATACAAGTTCCTAAATAAGTGATTGTCTTAGAACCATCATTACTCTATCTGATAGGAATTTACTTTCTCATATTTACTCTTTTTCTGGATAGTGGAAGATAAATGAGTTTCTGAAACTGGGAAATAAGCTATGCTTTTCATCAGGTATTATTTATGAAAATATGCTTTTCTTGACATAGTAAAAATGTAAACATAAAAATATCTGCTTATCTCACATTGACACGTACTCAATAAGGCCATCTGAGCAATCCCATCCCTACACATTATCCATGTTTTTAGAATCTTTTTTTTCATCCTAGCAGGTAGTGGATCCCAGCAGAGAAATCAGAACCTTAAATGGGCAGAAAAAGAAAAGAAGATTGATCGCATGAATATTTATGAAAATTGTGATTAGAGAGAGTTTTTAGCTACAAAAATTGCACCTTGATTCAAATTTACTAAAAATTTATAGATGTTTCTCAAGGCATCCCTGAATTAACCCTTGAATAGGTCAGTTCGCTGCTGTAAAGTTCAAAGTCTTGTAGCCACTTTTCTACTTTCTTTTTTTAGTAGACTTTGGATTCAAGGGTTATTAAGTCCACCTCTGATCCATATGAACTGTCTATGTCCATATGAACATATGACATACAACTTGGAAAAATTGATCTCCAAGTAGTGCATAATCCTTACAAGGTTTAGTTTGGGGTATCCCACAGATCAGAATTTTCTCCCCCCCCGGGTTCCCACAGATCAGAATTTTCCCCCCCCCCCCCCCAAATTTTGGAATTAATTATCCTCTATTTCCAGTCTGTTACATGCCATGAGGCAGTCTTTGGCTTCTGTGCAATGGATCTAGAGTATTTCATGTGAACAAACTGGGAGTAGGAATGCAACATCAATACATTAGGTTACAATAAATAGTTCAGACATACTGTGTGAACATCTGAGAAACACGACAGTGAAGTGTTGAGTCCAGCAGCCAAGTAGTTGTCTAAGTCCTTTCAACTGGAATTGCTGGGTTACCTCTGTCCTTGGAGGCCAATATCAAGTGAGTCTTTTTCTAAGGGAATTGGTAGAAGTATCATCATGGAAGCATTTGCTCATCCTTTCAGTCACTTTATTGAGTTCAGAAAAGGTTCAGAATGAACACTGTAACGGAGACTTTCTGGTCTGTGTTATGCCCAGCTGTGATTCTATCCCTGGGCCCGATGTATCGGTGGCACCAAGCGCATGCTGTGTTTGTCGGTCCTCAGCTGTTCTTCATTTCTCCGTGCAGCAGCAGGAGTAGTTCTTACGTTGGCATAACCTTTCACTAGAACTAAAACCGATTCAAATCTTCACCCTGAAGTCTGATATTTTTGGTTTGTGTTGTTTGTCTCCTTCTATATCTTTACCTGATTTTTAAAATTATTTTCCATCAGAATTATTGCTTACCATAAAAATTGCCATTGCTCTAGTTTATCTCAGAAATCGATCTAAGTTTACTACCTTACAAAAGACAGACTCTGGGGGCTTAAGCCTTTCCTGAGTTGCTTGTCTTAGCACATCATATGACTAAAGCCGGGCAAAAGAGAGAAAAAGCACAAGGCAAGGAAGACATTTTGATACTTGTCTTCTACCACACAGCACTACCACCAATATGGCAAAGAGTTTCAACGAGATAAGTTTATAGATGAAGAACAGCTGGTAATAATTAAATTAGAGAGAGACAGGAAAACACTTGCAGTAGTTTGATCCCAGGAAGGTTGTGCCTTTGGGTTTATTTATTTTCTGATTTTTGCAGGTCTTTTCACACTACCTTCCCATCAGATAACATGGTTGTTATACAACATATCAGAGGTCATCACAACACTTGATTAAAAGTAGCAAATCCAACCATGATTATTTTGGACGATAAAGAAGTAAAATTGAAAAGTCTACAGGGGAAGGATACAAGAGTGCTGTAGAGATACCAATAGGGAAGAATGCAGATCAAACCGCAGAGATGGCAGGTGAGAATCTGTCCAAGTTTCTTGAAGATTACCACACTGAACCATGATCTGACTCACGTCAGGTATTTGTTAACGCTTGCACAGTACTGTGAGGATGTATGTTTTATTTAGCATGAGTTACGTCCTTTGGTCAAATAATTTCTCTGCAGTCTAACTGACATTGAATCTGTTTTCCACAAAATGAAAGCTATGCAAGAGAATGTAACTATTTCTGACAGAACCCTGGGGGGCCTGACTGCTCCTGCTCACCCCTTGGGACTCCCTCCACCCTACTCACAGTGCAGGACCAGATTTTGGCCCCCCAAGACCCCATTTCAGCCCCCTGAGGCTGTCAGCCCCCTGCCCAGGTGGCAGTGCAGCAGGGCCGGTCTCCAGCTCCCCACAGCCCAGTCCTGCCCATCCCTGTGCCTGGGGCTGGGGCTGCCCTGCTGGCCCAGGGATCCCCTCCAGCCCCTGCCCCCCCCTTAAATTAATCTCAGGGAAGTATTCACAATTCCCTGTTTCTGTGAAACTTCTGTCTTATTGCATCATACACTCAAATATAGTACCTGGAGACACCTGATACCTTCAAATGTGGCAATATCTCTGTTCTTCATTCCTCAGATCTAAAGATCCAGAACGTTTAGATGTCCCTGAAATGCTCTTTTCAAGACTAACAACCCACGGTAAGTAAAAATAGTTTAAAAAACATATTTTCATGATACAGTTACATATAGTTACAAGCAAGGACTGAAAACATTACCAAACTTAATTCTTAAATAGAGGTAGAGGTTTTCATTGGTGGCCTTTTTAATGGTTTCCAGAAAAAAAAAAAAAAGTAAAGGTACAGGGAATAAAACTTTAGCTTTTTAATTTTGACAATTATAGATAAGTGTAATTATGCTAAACTGTATACCTGTTCTGACAGATACATCTGGAGTACTGCAAGTACTGCTAAGTAGAGTGAAAATATAAAGGAAAAATTAAATAAGGGCATAAAGGAACTCTGAATGTTCACATTATGCTATTAGCATGAATGGCTAAATCACAGGATATTTTAGAGGTAAAACAAATAACACAGATTTATTAACATATTTCATACAAATAGTAATAACCTCATTGAAATGAATATGAGTATTTACTGAGTGTAAATGGCAACATTCCACGAAGTGTATTTCATGCAATGAATGGAGCACCCACTTGCACTAGGAACTCATCTACACCTTATTTCACAAGCACTGGTAAAGATCCAGTAGTTCATCTGGTTTTTTTCACCTATCACAGCATACAGATATGCTTATTGTCAGAAGTCTGTCAACCACTTGTTAGTTTTGGACTTTAAAAATACAAAATTGTGCATCAAAGCCTCCTAAAAACTGTCCTGGTTTAAATTAACTCCTATAAAACCTGCAACTGGACTCATACTGTACCCTCTGCTAAGAAATGAACCTTCTTGCATCACTTTTTATAAACACCTAATGTGAGCTTCCTAGCTTACCCACGGGGCTGAATGATCCAGGTGCATCAAAGAAGAGATGCAGCTTTTAGCCTTCTCAGGCATGCAGGGGAAAAAGCTGGCTACTGCATCCCTCTTTTATGTACCAGGAAAACTGCAGCTCAGATGTGGTCACCTGGAGATGTGGCTCTCTGTAGGTTATCACCAGGGCTGAAACAAACTGACTCGTTATGCATTTTTGCCACTAGTCTATGAGTGCTCTTTGAATACTTTGATTATTTTATTTTGAGATTTTTAGTTTGCTTTTGGAAAAACTCCTTAGCTATGTCTTAGACTGTTCTTAACAGTGTACTTGACTCTTATCTCTGCAAGTGGACAACTGAAACATCTTGCTAAAATCTCTTTATAGTCTCTTGCTCACGTTCTATCTTAACAATTCCAATGCCTTTTTCTTTACTTTTTTTTTGAGGCTTCACCCTAAAAAGTCTTGCAGCTGAGTTATGCCCCTTCATCATGGAATTCACAGCCCACTCCCCCTCCACTGACGCAAACTTTGGAGAGCAGCTCTACGGAGGATAACCTAAGTGCTGCCTTCAGAGCTAAGTGTGCTGTCCTTGCTTGTTATTGTAACATTGATATACATATCTTCCTTTCCTCATTTGTTATGTCCTAATGTCATTAGGACAAGCCTGCAGCAATTTTAAAAGCTGGCTGCACAACTGCTTTGACGTCATTACAGAAAGGTCTCGACTGCAGACCCTGCATATAGTGTCTGTGATATAGTGTATAAAAATCCATGTCAGTGCTGGCTCTCAGGGAGCACTGGAAGTGATCCAACTGTCTGGAATGGGCAGATGGCTGCTATCAAAGTTTTATTATCACCATCATTATTATTACAGTGGTTTGTGACACATATTGAACTTTCAAACTGGTGTTAAAGCTTAAGTATTTGAGCAACACTTTCTGAAATTCAAATCTCTCAAATCCTTTCCAAACTGACTCCAAAAAGTGTGAGAAACTTTAAAGCTAATTAGGTAGATTGCTTGGCTCCACTTCCAACTTTCAGAATAATTATCTCAAAATTCTTGTTCTCCTGTAAACACAACTGATAACTATTTTTAATTGCCTTGATTTATTGCACAGCTTAAATACAGTATGTGTTGAATGTGCAGCAGGCAAGAAAATTTGAGTTAGCTAAGGGTGCATATGTATTGGATTGTCTACCACAGACTTTCTTTGGAAAAGCTTGTAGTTAACCTGGGATACTAGATACTACCTGCTGGAGGCATCCTCTATAACTCAATCTACTGAAGGCTATTGGATTAATTGAGACAGGTTTCTTTTAAACAACTGAATTTGGAACAAGAGTAGATTTGCTTGGACATTTTAAGAGTAACATCTTGCTTTCAGCTTGTAGCTGCTGCCTGCATTCTATTGGGTATTTGGGTTTTTCACATCTCGTGGTTCTCTTGTGATGTATCAGCAGATGGCTGATGTTTTTTCAGGGTCATCATAGTAGAGGCCCAGACTGGGTTATTTTTGCTGTCTGTCACTGCTTTGTACTTTGGTTTTGTCTCCACTGCTGTCCTGTAGCTCACCAGTGTGAGGTATACATAAACCACCACTGCTTGTGCCATTCCCTTTTTGTGGTTGTATTTAGTCAATGACTTGAATGCAGTGGTATTGGCATTTGGATTCTTTGTTTGGGTCAAGTTTCCTGTTTAACTTGGTGTGCTTTCCACTCTGTCTGCAACTGGCTTGTCAGCAGAGGTCTCCTCAGCAGAAGTATGATTCACCGGCGTATTAATTTCCATTTCAAGAGGGCATATTGTGGTTGGCCAGAATTGCTAGGCAGACATCTTCTCCCATTTGCTTTGCCTTCACCATCAACCTCTTTCCTCCCCACTTAGTGATGTCTCAGGCAAGGTATCTAGTGGGCAAACTTTCATTTATTGACCTAGAGCCAGTTTATATTTTGGTTATCTCCTCTTCTTAACATCATCTTCTCCAATACCTTCATAATGCCCTGGAATCCCTTTCAGTGTCAGGTTCAGTGTCAGAAACCCCATTATGCACCTGAAATTGCTCTTTTAGCCTAGGTTGCGTCTGATAAGCTCTTTCACAGAGACAAAGGGAAATAAAACCACTTTTAATTCCTCCTCTTCCTAAATCTGAGTCTATTCTTTCTTCTGTAACAGAGTTTTGTATTCAGAGAAGTATACCAGTAATTACATGCATCATTTCACTACCCCTTCTCTATGCTATAGTTGTGGAAAAGTCCATTGCAAATAGAAGTCTGATTTTGAAGGAGGGGAGAAGGGGGAAGGAAGGTAACTGTATTACTTGACTGGCTACTGCTGCTGTACTCTGCATTCAGCATATTCACTTATAAACGATACTGAACAAAGTTTTCCCCTAAACCAGCTTTTCTAGGGCATTGATTGCTGCCAGTGACAGAAGCTGCAGTCTGTAATAGATCTAGAGGTTGGCCTCCAGTGATGCAGTTTTGAGGAACATGAACAGAACCAGTCTGAACTCCAGAAAATCAATCACAGGGAAATGCCTGCCAGTTTGTAAATGTCAGAAATGGTGGCAGTTGTGGGGCATTGTCCCGCTGCTTGTCAGCCAAATATCTTTTCCATAAGAGCAGGGTCAATCCCTCCACAGCTGTTTGGACTGTGTCACCTGTAACCAGAGATCGCTGAGGTGCTAGAAAGTTCAGGTAAGGAAGCACTAGTGATTGCCATGAATGTTTCTTTTTCCTCTGTCTTAACCATCTGGAAAGTTACTTCTCTTTGTACCTGGCTTTCAGCAAAATTGTCTGTGTAACTCTCAGCGGTGCCGGAGCTCCTCTCCTTCTGTCGTTCAGGGAAACTCACTGTGTCTCAGCCTCATTCATCCCCTCTGCTGCCTGCAGTACGTGGCTCTGTAGTGAAGGTCACAGGCATCACAAATCCCAAACTGGGAAGGGAAGGAAAGGGAAGTGTATGTTACTCACTATTCCAGATGCGACTGCACTCAGAGTATCATTGAACGTGTCTTATAGTGCTACGTTTAAGTGGAATGAAATCTCCTGAGAGATTTAAAATAACCTAATTAACAAATGAAGGCAAGTTTAATGAGCCTACGTCTGTGTTGTTTTCGATTAATTTCCCAAGCAACCTTGAGCAGTCTGTCCAGGGAGCTGTGTCTGTATTGCCTGAAGTTTTCCTCAATCTCTACTCCCACTTGATAGCAGGCAAAAAATACATTTTGCTGACATCTTTCATATACATTCTCTTCTCTTCCCCAAATAATTAACGTGACAGATAGTGGCACAAAGAGAGTGAGTGGTCCATGGAGACTAATTTATACAGTGCTTATGGTTCAATGGATAGCTTACTAAGACACATATCGTCTCTCCTACCCCTTTCCCTAAAATACTCAGCCTGACTTACATCACCACCATGACAGCTCACTTCTGTGGTTGTGCAAGCATAAGCTACTTGTCAGATGTGTATGTGACCTTGCTTTCAGAGGAAAATGAGGCTGCAAGAAGATTTGTAATCAAAACCAGTTAATGATGAAACTGCATAAGAAAAATTTACTTGAAAGGATAAATGAACTCATGTTAAGTTGTGTAATGCTGCAACTGGCTTGCTTACCACACCCAAGGTAGTTCACTAGCAGCTTGTTCAGGAAACGCCTTACCCATTTCTGGGACAACCGGCTGTTGACACACCTTCGTAGGATCTTCACTAATGTGGCCAGCTTTCCACACCCTTCTAGCTGCGTGCCCAAATCTTCTTACAATCAAAACCACAGTCACGTATTTCTTCAGCTATGAGGAGGATGATCTGGAGGAGACTTTCACAAGCAGGACATGATGTTAACTCCTGAGAGGTCCCATCACTACACCCTAGGACTGTGTCTGGTGTGCAGCTGAGTCCCACAGCAGGCTGGCAATGTCTGCCTTGGCAACTCCTTCTGGCCCACTTCCCCTCGTAGCTGTGGGTGTGGATTGCCAAAACTGTGCTGCTCTTGGTCATGGCAAAGCCTGCTTAGGCTGCTCATAGACACATCTGGTTTGGCAGCAGTAACTGGCCCTCCTAGAGAAAGGAGATGTCCCAGTGAATGGAGAAGTGAATTAAGAAGGATATGCAGAGTTTGCATATTTTGCTATAGGATTAGAATCAAAGAAATCTGAATAAAAACAGACAATTTTTTTAAATATATGTTTGAATTTTTATTTGTTCATGGAAATCCTGACAGAGTGCTTCTTTCCTGTTGCTTTGAAAAACATTGGCACTTGACCTATTTGCTTCTCAGGTTTACCTACATACAGCATTTTCTGTAGCTCAGGAGAGCATGTCAGCTGCAGATAAGAAGAAAAAAGCATTAGCCTCGTAAAACTAGAATATGGTCTCTGAATTTGGCTGGTGACCATGCTCTAAAATCACAATCGTCAGGACACAGGGTCAATTGTGAGAGACACTTAATATTCTCAGGCCTGTTCATATAAAGAAAATAATTCCTTTATGAAAAATGAAGTGTATGTGCATGCATGTGCATGAGCACAAATTTAGTAGTCCAGAACCAGATGTGTGATAGGTGAGTGAGCATTTTAGGGAAGGGGGAGGGAGAGCAGAGGAAGGAAGGAAACAATGAGGGAGGTGGAAATCACTGGTTTTCTGTAACAAAATAGTAGATGTTTAAGTTGGGAGTCAGTATTTCACAGACATCTAATTTCATGGATATATAACTAACAGTATTTTTGTAGATGCTGGAAATATGTCCTTGTGGACTTTAAAAAACCCTGCAAAACAAACAATAACAGGATTTGAATTTATTTGATTTGCTGGAGCTTTACTGTTGAATGAACCCCAAAGATCAAGAGATGACCTGGCATTTGAAAGAGATAGATGGATGAGATATCCAGTGTATGGACAGTAGTTTTCATTTGGGATCACTTGGCTGCAGCACTCAAACTGAACATTTTCATCAGTTATTGCTCAGCTAGAATTTAAGAGTACCAAAAAAGTGAAGGCAAAAATGAATGTGAAATACAGTCTCTAGATACAGTTGGCCATCTTAGTTTCTTGGTCCTCTGTATTCTACACATAATACTGTGGCCAGGACAAGCTACTGTACATGTGAGAAGAAAATGTACATGTCTCAACAATTCCATCTTTCCTCAGAATTTATCCAGTGGTAACACATTAAAACACTTATGAACCCATTCAGCACAGGGCTGTCTTACATATATATGCTGGCCTATTCATTGAAATTCATGAGTAATAGTGCCTTAAACTTGCCTACTACAAGGATTTTTTTGTTTGGATAGTCCAGACAGGCTCATAAAAGCCACCAGTGCTTTATATTCTAGATGTAATGCTACAACAATAAAGTTCCTTAAAATTACATATATATGGAACTAAACTAAATGCCACAGTATAAAGAAAACTGTAAAAGCCCCACACTGTATTCTTAAACTGCCAGCTTAATCGTTCCCTGTAAGGTTAGTGTCTGTGCTCTGGTTGAATTAAAGCATGTCTTACATTTTTATGGCTAGAATTCTAGTAAAAGTGGAGTATGATATGCAAATATTTTCCTCTCCATTGAAAACTTTATACATAGCCTCAAAATTAATAATTTCTGGAAAGAGCTGGGTTTTTTTAAGAATAGTAGCACGAATAAGGGCTTAAATTAGGCTAGTAGGATATATAATAGACTGTCAATAATCCTTTTAGCTAATCCATCTATTTTACCACTCTCATCTGAGAAGAGGTCTTTTTTCTTCACTTCTCATGGAAGGTTTAATGTTGGACTTGCACGTTCTACAAAAGACTTAACCGTGTGTATAATATAACAAATATGTGTAATCCTGCTGATGTGATAACTGCTGTTGAGTAATCACTGGTATTTCCATATGTTTTTAATTTTTATATTTCAATTGAATTTATTTTTTAAAGATCCCTACATTTTCACTCCTACATTTCCTACTTTTTTTTCTTTTTTGTTGATAATCCATAGTTTGAACAGCTCTTGGGAAGGTACACAGAGGTTAGTGAAGGATTTTGATCCCCGGGCATCACTGGAAATGGAGATCTGCAATGTTTTGCACAGCAGTAGCAGGCAATGCTTGGACAGTTAGCAGAAACTTGCCAAGGAGCACCTTTACTCTTTCCATTCCCTGTGACCCATGATGATAAGTGACTGAGTCTGTTTATGGGTCACTTGAATTTCTGCTGCTTCCCATGCGACATAGGTAGTCTCTACCCTCCCTTTTTGATGAGACCTACACTTTGTATGTGCTCTGTGTTTTTAAGTTTTCTGTCTGTCATGCTGTAATGTTCCTGTATTCAGTACTGCTTTAAACTGGTCACACCCATAGCAGTGCAAGCAATACAGTGGTGATGGTGCATGGTGCATGCTAGCTGCTTGGGTACTTAGCCAGCACCTCAGGTAGGCCTAGGGTTTGCATTCAAGTCCTTCACCTCTTCAGCTGCAAGAAGAGCACTACCTGAGCTGCTGGTTTTCAAGGTGGTAGCTTTGCAGGGATGATTGCAGTGGTTTCCAGCAGCAGGTGCCCATGGCCTTTATTCCAGATACACCTTCAGATAGGAAGTCTGAATGTGACATGTAGCAACTCCTGAATGTCTGCAATTTGCTTTTCGACTTACCAGCATAATTCATGATGTTCAGTTAATAAGCCCTGGACTCCAGTAGTACAACGCATGTCCCATTCAGCCTCATTCTTGTTGGAATTATTGTAACGTCTGGCAGAGGAGCAAGTGGGAGGCTGGGAGTGATGACTTCTGTAGTTGCCCAATGCCAAATGTGATGCAATGAATTGAAGATGGTTTGAGAATATCTATGAGCTGCACTTGAGGAAATGACCACTCTGCAGGTATCTGCTTAGAAGCACAACTAAAAGCACGTTGTTCCACTGAGGGAGTCCTAAATGAGATGAGGTATTAGATTTATTGTCATATATTATTTAATTTAATAAAATCAGCTAAAGGAGAAAAGACCTGTCGTGATTTAACCTGAGCTGATAACTAAGCACCACACAGCTGCTTGCTCACTCTCCGCAGTAGGATAGGGGAGAGAGTTGGAAGGGTAAAAGTGAGAAAACTAGGGGGTTTAACAGGTAACGCAAATGCAAGCAAAGCAAAACAAGGAATTAATTCACTCTTTCCCATTGTCAGGCAGGTGTTCAGCCATCTCCAGGAAAGCAGGGCTCCATCACGTCTAACAGTTGCTTGGGAAGACAAATGCCATAACTACGAATATCCCCACTTTCTTCTGCTGAGCGTGACGTCATACGGTATGGAATATCCCTTTGCTCAGTTGGGGTCAGCTATCCCAGCTGTATCCCCTCCCAGCTTCTTGTACAATCCCAGCTCACTCACTGGTGGAGTGGTGTGAGAAGCAGAAAAATTCTTGATGCTGTGTAAGCACTGCTCGGCAGCAACTGGAACATCCCTGTAGTATTAGCACTGTTTTCAGCACAAAGCCAAAACTGAGATAAATAGGCTAAAGGAGAAAAGATCGCTCATTTTTATAGCTACATGAAACAAAATGTAAGACAGACAATATTTCCCCCAGCTGAATGCTTTTTTCCCGAACTGTGTAAAAAAACAAAGCAACGGACTCTGTGCAGACATGTGGCAAAAAATCTCTTCTTCTCTTTTCCTTTCTTTTCCCACTTCCTGATAAAGCTGCAGAACTTCACAAATAGTAAGGCATTCTACAGGCAAATAGATTGCAGCACAAACGACTTCATGTAAACATAAAATATTGGGAAATCCTGGTCTTTCTGTAAATCCAATTCATGCTATAGCCAGAGAACATGGCAGGTGTCTCTGAGTTTTGTCACCTTGAGAAAACCTGGAACCTTTCCCTTCTCACAGGTCTGATGTTCTCTCTTCCACATTCCCACTCTCCATGTTGTCCTGTTTGCTATGCCCTGCCTTATTGCTGCTAGCTTAGGCTTCCAATGTGAACGGATCTTTGACCGACCTTCCTCATACCTTTTGTTGTGCCATATAGCTCTGTCAGGTCTGAAGTGGTTTATGGATTTTATTTGTTTACGTACCTCCACTGTGAAGATTACTCTCTGAAAGTTCTCAGAGTGTCCTGAGTGAACGCAATTCAGCTCCTCCTTCAGGACTCTTTATAGTTGATATATTTTAGAAGAAAAAAGGTGGGTTTTTTTCTTGTAGGCTATCTGGGGAAGTCTTATCTTTCTCACAGTAAATATTAAAGTACCTTCCATTTTTGAGCAGTTAGGTGGCTTACTGACACAACTATGGTTTCTGGTGTGTGTAGTAAACTCAGTCTGAAACTCATACCCTGTCCATCACATTGTTATTACAGGCATAAATTTAATTAATATATAACTGTTTCAAATAAGTTGCATAGTTATGCTCTTACCTTGCTTTTCTGCAGCACCTGGGATCCACCAAATTATTATACAGCTGGTTAGACATAAAATATATTCGTGTATTCAATGCCTGTATTTTCTGTTTCTGTGACTTGATGGTGTTTTATTGTCTTTTTGTTTCAAATAAGCAAAATTTTAATACTCTGTATCTGGATTGTATGGACAGCTTAGTTTGGTAACTTACATCATCCTAACCAAATTTCTATTATGGAGAGAATTAGATGACATTTTATAATGTGAATCTATCATTAATTTGAGTCATTATGAAAAGCAATAGATAGTATAACTCCTCATAGGTATAAATAGATATGCAAACACAAAATAACATTATCCTGTTCATCTGTTATTGGAAAGAAATTGTATTTATGCTTAGAAGTGTAGCGTCAGTAGTTTTAATGTTATGGAAAAATTATGACTTGTTTTGAATGTTTTTTCAAATTAGAGGAGCTAATTAGAGAGAAGAGTTTGTCTCGGAAACTGAACCAGATGGTGATCAGGCCAACAGGGACATACACTCCTTCACTCTGCCTGCCCTCCCTCAGACTGAAAGCAGTACGTCAACACTAGTAATGCCAACTTCCATGACCTCAGTATTCAATGATGTTTTTCTTACAGTCTTAGCATTTTTTCAATCCCATAATTTTTTGAAGCCCTGCTCATACTTCTGGAATAGCTGAGTTTAGCAAAATGAATTTTCACAGGGGTAGTTACTATAGAAGGTGTCTGAAGTCCAAGTTGTTTTGAGAACATAGGAAAGGCTTCCTTGCTTTCTGCTCCTTATAATGCTTTACACGCTGACAGTCTTTCCTAGAGCAATTCAGGTATTTAAGTCAAAGGATAAAAAAAATCCTCTCTTAATGTCTGCAGTACCAAACAACCTACTTGTCCTTGTCTTCATGAAACAATTGTCATTGTCTCACTGCTAGTGGAAGAGTTAAGTAGTCTTTAACTGATTTTGAGCTTCATGAAACAATGCCCTGTCTTCTTTGTGTCATCAGCCATCAGGTTAATAACATTGTTTCAGAGCAGCATGGTAACGAAGCCTATGTAGTTTCATGATAAGAGATGTATTGTCTGTCAAGAAGAGTATGTGGTTTAGGAGAGTCTTAGATGAGCTTGGCAGGCAGAATCTCAACTCCTAAAGGCAGTTTACTGTGGGATCACATGCCATTTGTACAGTGATTTGTTTATTGACAAATGTGACATAAAGAAATTTAGGAGGAAAAAGAAACCACATTTTCTTAAAGCGTTTTAGATCGCTTTGTGGTCTAACCACATGCTCAAAAACTTCCTGAGCTGGAAACAGTCTGCAGATGACCTACAGGCTTTAAAACTTATCAAAACAAAGAGTTCTCTACCACAAAAGCATTCCAATGGTTGTACTCTGGTAGAAAATAGTTTCTCATCATATGCTTTAATACTGAAAAGTGTTCTGTTTCCTTGTCACCTTTTCTTCTTCTGCATAAAACATAAACTTGTTATAGTTTAACATAGCTTTTGGCTTATAGGATAGCTTTGTATACACAGGAATAAATTGGGGCGTACAGTAAAACTTCTTGGTAACTTGCCAAATTTTCTCCAATGTCAGCCGGGCACAACTGTTTTTCTTGGCATAAACTTCAGTAGCATTTAAACTGCATAATGCACATTTCTAACGTCTCTTTTGTAGAAATAGCAGTTTCACTGGAAAACTTTAATCCATCGGGAATCTGGGGAATAATTGACCACCATGCCCAACAGTAATTTCAATTTAACAATAGAATTTATCCATGATTTCAGTGGGGCTTTGAGCTAGGGGATTTATCATTGAGGCTAACATGGGTAGAGATCTTTGACCTGCATGCTTTCTTTTACAAGCTCCTACACTGTGAGAGCATCAACATTTCCAGCATGAAAGACACCTTTGTACATATCCTTGGGATTTTGCGTTTCTTTGAGCATACTGAATTGTACAGGTTATGTTTCTCCTCTATGCTGTTAAGTGTGTCTGTACGATAGTTGTACCTCATTTAGACTTACCTGGCTTTAAACCAAATACCTTGGGACTGATAATCTAGAGCTCTGCACAGCCTACATAACCTGCTGAAGAAATCTGGCTCTGCACTCCCAGGGCTATATTGTTATCCATACTGGGAGTAGCTGGTTTAAACCCAGTTTGGGAATGTTCCCAGGACCTATTCACACCTTTCATTACAGGGTAATATACTCTTAACTCATTAAATGTTTATTGAAATCCAAGCTAACATTTGGAGCCTGATTCCTCCTCTAGTCTTCTCAGTCCTTTCTTGGTAGTTCAAAAGGACTCTAAATGGAATTCATGTTATGTTTGTATGAACGTACATAATATCTAAGCGGGAGTAAATGATCAAATTTTAAGACTGCTTAGATTAATATTGTGAAAGTATTCCCTGCTTATAAGTACACTTGTACAGCTTGTGCAACTGTCTGTAAGCTTCAACAGGCACAAGTCTTCAAGAATTAATGAACTGCACTAATGAACTGCAACCCTTCCCTCTCTCTTTCCCAGTAAGCAGTTGATCTTCTCATCTCTGCTCATCTGAGAAGATAAACATAGGACATTCTTAAGTCCAGATCCCTTCAACCACATGTTACATTGTATAATGAGTGTATTTTTCATGAACTGACCAGGATTCATTCTGAAATTCTCTCTCTCCTGGTCAATAAACTTAGTCATTCTGAAGGGCTTATCTTTATGTGCTTCAAAGGTCTTTACTTACCTCAGTTTTGTATGTAGCTTCACATCTGCTCCTAAAAATAAAACTTTTTTTGCAAAACCTGGAGGTTAAGCTCAAACAGTTCAACAGAGCAGCTTCAGCTTTTCTGTGAAGATGAATATTAATGATCTAAAACAAAAAAAACATATTAAGTTTTGACGTCAAAAAAGGAGCTAACTGCTTTTCAATTTTTTTCAACCTGTCAACTTTTAAAATTTAGGTTGATGATGGAGTTGGAAACCTGCAGAATTTAGACCAACTGACAGTGTATTTTTAATTATTTGTGGCTATTTTGTATTCCTTGGAAATAGTCTGCAGACTGTCAGTATTTAATATCATTGTGCTAGAACTCAGTCTGAGATGTCTGGCTCTTGGGGTCCATTTTGATCTCTGCAGGAGTCACCCCTTGCTTTGTGTTAGTTATATGGCCCTGTCTTTACTTTGTTTAAGCTTGCAGATCTGTAGAACTGGGATACTTACTACCCCCTTCTAAGAGATGTTGTTAAGCATCATTACTAGAGAAACACTGGCATCTTTCAGAGGAAAAGGCTAAGTATATTACAAATTAAGTAAGCATGATTTACTTAATAAAGCAAGTAAAACTGAACTCAAGGTTTGAAAAAATTTAGTAGTGAGATAAACTGTACCTGACCCCTGTAGTTCTAACATTTGAAATTCTGCAATATGGTGTGGGTACTGTAAGGATTATTTCAGTGCCTTTTTAGATACTTACCAGCAAAACATCATAGGGTGCTTCCTGAAGCATCGTTTATTTCCTTTTTGAAGCAACACATGTATTCAAAATGTTGCGCTGATTGTGGGAAATATATTAATCACACTTCCATAATATATTTCAAATTTCCTTGAGTTTTATATCAGTTCTGACCAGTGGTACTGCTATGTCCACTAAAATTTGGGCTATAATAAGGTCTCAGGAAAGAGCATGCCTTCAGCACATGCTTGTGCATGTGTTATGAGGTCCTTGTTTCTGCTCCCAGCCTCCTTCCTTGTTTCTGCTCCCAGCCTCCTTCCTTGTTTCTGCTCCCAGCCTCCTTGATTTTCAGATCTATTGCACATAACACCTTTGCCATCCTGCTGACGTCTTTGCCTGAACTTTGTGGTGTGTCTTTTATACACTTTGTTATAACTGAACACAATAGAGGTTTGTGTTGGTTTAGAATTACGTGAACCATTAACTGTCCTCTCCAACAAGACAAATGGTACTGAGTAACTATTTCTTTCCTTGTAAAGATAAATCACTATAAGTAACTTTTGATTCTTTGTGCTGTGTAATGCATCAGCCTGAATACTCAGTTACACAAAATAGAGCAAGTGATCATGTCCACTTTCCCACTTGGTAAGTGAATTAGAGGTTACATTTTAAAACTTGATCTTTTTAGACCATTATTTCGCTAGGCAGATTCTATGCTATTTGGGACTGAATGGGACAAGTGTATAGGCAACAACCTAGTTTGCCACACTGATCTTAGTAAGAATTTCTGTGCTAATTATTCTGACTCAATGCTACAAGTTCCCATTTTCTACCCAGAAATCTATAGTGTGTTACAGTCTGTTGCCTTTGTCTCATCATAGAAAATCTATGAAGACAGAAGGTGTATATCTTTCTGCATAGTCACTATTTGGAATATGAATTACCTAATATGAACAAATAAGATCTTTGGAAAACTACTAATTCCATTCCACACATTTTATACTGTGAAACTACTGTGCCCTTGTGTCATTTTTTTCTGCTTTGACAAAGCAGTGGTTCAGGTTCAGTGCTTATTTCCCTTGTGAACTAATGAGCAGTACATGTGGTTTTGCATTGCCTTGTGTAAGTCAAATCCACATAAAACTAATGAAGTCCTTGAACACTGCTCGCTTCTCTCATTGCAACTCGTTTCCTGTGCCCTGAATTTTTGTAGTATATGAAATTCGAAGCAGATTTGCAACATAGAGCAACTTTTGGTATTACTCAAAACAGAGCCTATGGAGTAACTGATACAGAGCTTACACTCCTTCATCTAAAAGTCTCAGTAACTTGCCATGCACTGCTTCTTTTCATATGCTGGTCACTTTGTCACACCATTTATATTCATACCAAAGAATTTCCAATGAAAAATGCATCATTTATCTTCTCTCTCATTTTTCTGCAACGTGATCGAATGTGATTTTTCTCTAATTAGTACATGTTGCTTAAAAAGAGACGTATATCTCTCTTTATGTTACCATTGATTTCAAAAGAGATAAGACCTTTTATTGAATACACTGCAGACTTGGGACTTCTGAAACATAACATGCACCCTTGAGTTCACCAAGGGTCAAATACACTCCTGTGCAGTGAGTTAGAACAAATCTTATCACTGTGTAAGTGCCTCATAAATTTTGAAAATAGGAATTTTTTCTTTACAGGGATAAATTTTGCCTCACTCAAAGTACACCATGTAGTGAATGCAGATGTTTGGAAAGGTCTTTGAACTTTGATTATAGTTAAGTAGAGAATAGTGCAGGTACAGATATTGCAATCTAGTCTTTATTATTGAGTGATCATAATGCCGATTTATTAATGAAGTTCAAAAGATATGTATGTGATTTACTAGACTAGACTAGACTAGACAGAACTAGATGTTCCTGATTACCTATTGCAGATTTGTCATTGTTTTGCACACAGCTGGGGTGAGTCACTTAACTTTTGTATGTATGAAAAATGTACAATAATATGCATAAGAATATTTTCTTTGTGCCTAGTGTGACAGCAGATATTAACTAGTTAATGTGTCTGCAGCTTTTAAGGTATAAGTAATATACAAAAGAAGCTCCTATGGAGTTCTTTCCTAAAGGCATAGAAACCTATGTCTACTTTGGACGAATTTTATTTTCTCTTGTTTTATTTCTCTTATTTTTGTCAATTTTTTTAAATCTTAATGGATTGGAATTCAAGCTGTGTTTATGGATTATGACTGATCAAAATCTGTAAGAGTTCTATATCCCTGACTATGCAAACATAATTCTGATCCTATGTTTCTAGAGAAACTCCTTGTCGAAGCAAGACTTAAAATTTGTTTTCAGTTAGTATTTAAGCTTGAGATTAAAATTTGCACTAATGAAATTCAGAAGCACAATTTTACTTAGAAGTCAAATCTGAGAGGGTCACCAAGCTGGCTACGAAAAAAAAATCAGACAAGTATTTACAGGAAATAGTTAGACATTACTTACCTGGGTCTAACAGACAACTTAGAAACAAAAAGTATGGTCATGGATTTTACTACTCTCCTCTGTCATCTGGGTTTTTTGTTGTTGATTGTTTGTTTGTTTGTTTGTTTTTTGAG
Organism: Cariama cristata; assembly: GCF_000690535.1. Taxonomy (NCBI): domain Eukaryota; kingdom Metazoa; phylum Chordata; class Aves; order Cariamiformes; family Cariamidae; genus Cariama; species Cariama cristata. Next base: position 97,011 of record NW_009612253.1, read on the forward strand.
ACACAGTTTATTGACATTCAAGCTAATCCAGGATCATAGAACCACAGAATCATTAAGGTTAGAAAGGACCTTTTAAGATCACCTCGTCCAAAGTCGCTACTCATGCAGGGTCACCTGAAGCGGGATGCCCAGGACCATGTCCAATCAGGTTTTCAGTGTCTCCAATGATAGAGACATCACAGCCATTTTGAACAACATATTCCAGTGTTTAATCACCCTCACAGTAAAAAAGTGTTTTCTTGTATTAAGATGGAATTTAATGTGTTTGAGCTTGTGCCCATTGCCTCTCATCCTGTCACCGGGCACTACTGAGAAGCAGTCTAACTTAAACTTCTTCATTCCATGTACTGCTGCCTGGGGTTATTCCTCCCCAGATGCAGGACTAGGCACTTCCCTATGTTGAACTTCATGAGATTCCTGTTGTCGTGTTTTTCCAGCCTGTTCAGCTCCCTCTGAACAGCAATATAACCATGTCATGTATCACTCACTCCTTTACTTTTCATATAATCTGAAAACTCACTGCAGGTGTACTCTGTCCCATTGTCCAGGTCATTAAAGAGAAGGTTAAATGGTAAGGACATGGTATCAACCCCTGAGATATACCACTAGTGATTGGCTTCCATCTGGCCTTTCTGTGGCTGATTACACTCTTATGGGCTCAACCTTTTAGCCAGTTTTCAAGCCACCTCACTGTCACTTATCTAATCTGTGCTTAATCAGTTTATCTGTGGGTATGTTACGTGAGAGAGCATCAAAAGACTTACTAAAGTTGAGATAAATACCATCCATTGCTGTCCTGTCATCCACCAAGCTAGTCAAGCCATCAGGTTGGTCAGGCACAATTTCCCATTTGTAAATCCATGCTGACTGCTTCTCATAACTATTATGTCCTTCATGAGCCTGAAAATAGTTTCCAGGTTTATTTGCTCCCTTATCTTCACAGGGATGGAGGTGAGGCTGACCAGCTTGTAGTTCCTGGGATCCTCCTCCTTGCCCTTATTGAAGTTAGGGGCAAACCTTTGGTTTCTTCCATTCCTCAGGAACCTCTTCCAATTGCCATAACCTTTCAAAGATAATCAAGCAATGATACCAGCCAGCTCTCTCAGTTCCCATGGCTGCATCCCATCAGGTCCCATGGACTTGTATATGCCCAGTTTGTTTAAGTGTTTCCTAACCTCACCCTCCTTAACTGAGGGTAAGTCTTTCTTGCTCCAGAAGTAAGTCTATTAGAATCAAGACAGAGCAGCACACAGCCATCAATATTAAGCCCTTTGATTTAATCTAATGGGGCATTCTGAATTTTATTTTTCCATCTGAGCAATGCTAGAAGGTGCTGAGCATCCAAAATTCCTCTGGCATTTTCTTGGCATCTGGCTTCTCAATACCATTTTGTAGGATCAGCCTCTCCAGAATTGCTCATGAATTTCATGTATAAACTTGAGGAATGAATCTTGTAGATATGACATACATTTTGTTTGTTATTTTAGGCCACTTTATACTTGATCTGATCTTGAAGGTCAGTGTTCTTGTCTCTCTTTTAAGATAAACAAATCTGTATCATTCTTTGACCAGAACATCACATCTTAAAAGTATGTGGAACAGAGCCGCGGTTTACATTACGTGTGTTTCAGCAGTCGGTTCTGGTAGCCGATAGGAAAGGAGCATAGTGTTGTACCCTGCCTGGATTTATGACTGTGCCTTCATAATTTCTGTAGTTCTTTATTGCAGCAATGTGCTGGGAAAATTTTACCTAACTAGGGTAGGTGATAACACAGTGGTCACATCAATGTGAAAAAATGGTAATATCAATGTACAATTAGCAGGGTTTCCAAGCTGTTGTTTTCCTTCTACACTGTGTTTGTACTCTTTAACAAGAACCTTCACACTGAAGGATATTCTTACACTATTCTAAAATTTACACACTCAGCCTTTACCATAAAGTATTGGTGACAGTAATCCAGGCAGTTTGCATATGTCTCAATATATTTATACTGCAGTTTTTGTTCGTGATCTTTTTGTGTATTGTTTTGTTAATCTTTCACTTTTCAGTCTATCTGTTATGACCTTCTGGATTTTTCCCATTGTATGGTCTCCATGGGCCAAAAATTTAGGCTAAAATCTTGATTAGTAAACAGAATTTCTGGTGGGAAATGCAAAATTTTATAAATTCCCAAAATGACAAAAAGTCTGAAAAATTTCACTTTTCATTGTGATTCATTGCTTAAACATAGTATTATGTGTAATATAATATTATTCAAAATAGTGGTGGCACGAAAGAAATCAGAATTACAAAGTTCAAACTAAACCAAATAGGGATACCAAACCAAAAGAAACCATAATGTTTCATTTGAAGATTTTTTGCTATTGAAAATATACTAGAATTGGGACATTATTTTAATTTTAAAAATTTTCCCCTGGGAAATTTTTTTATTATCATTATTATTTTATCAGTAGCAGCATTTGTACAGGTTTTTACTTGATTTTTTGTGTTCTGATTAGCAAGCAAGAAAATTGAGGGAAAATTCTCTATTTTTACAAGGAATTTCATCCTACCTCTGGAGTCTGTGCTTCCCCACTTCTCTAGCTATTTAAAAGAAATTCTAGATATGTTAACAGAAGATAATTTCTATGGGAGACTCTACTGGGAAGAGCTGGCAATCTAAACAAAAAAGAGAAGGAGGGGAAGAAATGCTAATGTCACCATTATGCTACCGGAGTTATGACAAACACACTGAAGTCACCGATTAACCCTGTGATACAGGCAGAAACTGAACCCTGAGATCCAGTCCCTGGCCTTAGCAAAATAATATCATCTTTTAATAAGGAACTTTGCCATAGGTGGCAGTGAGTGAGAGGTAGTAAAAGCTGAATAATTTACTGTTTATTTCTTTATGATGGCGTACATCTTACATCAGTAGCATCAATATTGAAATACACTTATAACCATCATATTGAATAAAGCCATTGTCTCAGCCATAATCTCTTTGCCATTTGGGATAATTTTATTTCATTATTAAGATGCTTATATGACATAGCAGTTTTTTTTCTGCTCCTCCCCACCCCCCCAAAAAAAAAAAAAAAAAAAAAAAGAAAAACCACTAAACTGGTCCTAGTCTGACAAAACAAAAGTAGTTAAGGAAACGCTTTGAATTGTAGATAGGCTTACTTCTCTACTTCAGAAAGCTACCATTGTAGTGAAGCAATGAGAACTTCCATCTATTATTCATAAACTGCAGGAGGCTAAATAATCTATTATATTATAAACAGCACTCACGCACACAGATATTCACATACACTGCAAAAGAAGTCGTGCTTTGTCTGGAGTAAAATGAAGTCCCAGAGGTAATTTCTGTACTGTGTGGGAAATAATGTCTCCTGCAGGAAATTTATAGCCACAATTGTTTAAAAGAAATGAAAAATATAGTGTTAAATGTTTTTAACAAAAGCATTCAATTGTTTCATATTTTTCAGCTGACTCCTACCGTTGCCAATTTATAGAAGTTATAAATCCTGGACAAAGTTTTAGGTCACTTCATAGGGACGAGTTTGACTAACTCCAATATATTGTTTTGGTCTCATTAGAAAATGATGTATTGAATATGCATTTAATTTGAATTCATTGCTGGTCTACACTGAAAATAATAGAGTTTATACCAAAGTTCATAAAAAGCCATTTGGGAATAGCATTAGAAGATACTAGAAATATTTTTTTTATTTTGGTTTATAACTGACAATAAGAGTTGTCCAAGAAATAACAGATCATTTGTCTTGAGAAGGGTCTTTTCCATCCTTATTTAGATGCAACCGAATGCTATTGGTGTGATGACCAAACAGGCAAAAGCCTGTCACTACAAATCCTGAGGCATCCATTCAGTTCTTGTCCTGGCCTGATATCGCCAGCCTCCTCATAAGACCCTGCTGTGGTTGGGCTGGAGGTTTGAAATTCGTCAGATGTGACAATAGTTATATGGTCCCTTACATGCTGTTTCCTATAGAAACTGCCATCTGCATATTCTCTTTTTTTTTTTTTTTCCTGGAAAGAACAGAGGGGGTATGACTGCTCTCTGAAAAAAAAAAAAAAAAAATCAGAAATAATCAATTTTAATGTGTCTTTGTTTATCTTAGAGTCCTTAGCATGCTTACAGTGAGGTGGATCAAAAAAGCACAGTCTTACCATTACTGGCTTTCCCCTTTCCATCTGTCCTTCCCTTCTGAGATCTCTGACAATGTTTCTTTGGAGTTTTGGGTGATTATCAGCAGATGCCCAATTTCCCTTTTCTCTAGCTCCTCTATCAGTAAAAAACCCATAAAAGTAGCTTACCTGTTCCACAGCAACTGTGAGCCAAAGCTCATGCTTATAAAGCACATTAAGCTCAGTACATGCTAATGTCAGATAAGGGTAGGTTAGTGATTGTTATTTCTTTGGATTAATTGATAATAAGAATAATTAAAGATAAAATGTAACCCTTTGGACTTACATAGATTTGAGAGGCTGTATTATTTTCATCTGCTGACTCTTTCCACTGAGGTGAATATCATCACAGAGAAAATAAAAAAAATTCCAGCAGTAACACTAAAGAGAAATTCCGTAATATGCAGGGAAAAAAAAGTCCTACATGCTCTTTAGATCCTCTGTCCCTTTCTCCTCACATCTGAATCCATTTTTTCTTTATATGAGACTGACATTAAATTATGAAAATCTCAAGATACATATGGTCTTGCAGTCACCATTTAAGGGGTGCTGGGAGTCAGAGACAAGCACTAAATTCCCTGTCTAGTGAAAAGCCAAAGCTATCATTCACTGCACGAGTTTTGGACAAGGCAAGGGGCTTATTTTAACTCCGTACTTGCAGGGATTCCTCACAGTATATTTTTTAAGTGCATTTAAGTCCCTTACTGTTATCCAAATAGCTCACTGAGGCCCAGAACAGCTTTTTTTGTTGGGCTTTGAGGAGAGCTGGGAAGTGTAGATGGAGGATGGAGACGCAACCAGGTATTTCCCTGCAAAATATCTACCCAACAACCATTCAACATTTCTTGCTTAGTTAAACTAATAATTTAAAGATAACCATCAGGCATTTTTCAGCAAACCCCTCACTGAAACAATTGCACTTTTCATAGTTTCCAAAAGCTTCCACAAAAGTCAGCAGATTTATGATTTAAAGAAAAACACCATATCACATTCAACAGCTTGCAAAAATAAACTTCCTTTCAAATTTGACATTCCGTGATCATGGTGTAAGCTTGTCTAAAAGGCAATTACTGCGTAAGACCATTGTAACTGTTTAGCTGAAAGTTGCTTGTTGTGTCAGTAAGGTGTTCACACTGAGCATCTACTTCTGTTTGGTCTTGTAATGCACTTGCGCTATGCTTGCTCACAGCACTAAATGCAGATCTTTGCAAATAGGTTGTGTAAAAGCTGACCTTTGGAAAGAGGAAATAATTCTCAGCCCATGAACACTTAGAAACTTCCATAGAAACTAACCATCACTTCTCTACTAGCTCACCAGGCCTTTTGGGATTGGACTATGCTTTTGGGACTTAGCCCTAACCTCACAGGGTCACTGTTCTTCCCACAAACCACTCTTCCTCTTGAGAAAGGTAACTGTGAGCAGTTCTGGAAAAAGAGAAGATTTTTTTTCTCTCCAGGTACCCAATCCAGTCTCTCAGCTGGGAGCATCTTTATGATACTCTCATTTTTTTACTTGATGGCTGAAAGTGATGTGAGGAAAATTAAGCACTAGACCCAACCCAGTATTTGGCTAAAGCTACTGTGTGAAGTTAATCGGGTCTTTACTGTCTTCTGGCTCTTCCTTATCAAAAAGAGATGTGCTCTCTTCTTTACATAAATAATCTTCATCTGCCTAATGCATGTATTTGTCAGTTATGGTCCTAATATTTCCCTGTCCCTTAGGGAGCTAAGTCTATTTCAATCAAAAGATGGCAGCAACGTTTGAACTTGCTCATATGGACTGGCTAAAAATAACAGTGTAAACAAAAATGCTTTCAGTTGCGCAGCAAATCATAGCCCATAGAATGCTGCATACTACTTGGGAACATAACCACAGTAAAATCAGGAAGCTAGGAGATCTCTCAGAAAACATAACTGGAATCTGTTTCACTTATTCTCTGAGGTACCTTTAAAAATTTAGTTATGTAATAAATGTGGTTGGGAATTATTCATTGACATGGATTATATGTGTGTTGGAAAGTAGCACTTCATCAGAACCACAACCTTTTTTTTTTCTGAAATAGTACAGCTTCAATAAAAATTTCAACAACGCAGATACTTTGAGTCCAAGGCAGAACGTGGTGGGACTAGAACTGGGGCTGGTAGCCGGGGATACCTGCCCTAGGAAAGTTGCTAGCCCAGAGACTACAGTGTTTGTGTAAATTCTGATAACTTGTACTCAAATTCCTGACCTGATCAAGCATGAATGTCCTAACTACCAGTGTGTTAGCTAGTCTGTTATAGGCATTCATTTTTCTCTTGATTTCACTGATGTAAACAGATACGAATGTACATGGCCCATAACTATAATTTGACTGGAAATCAAAAGACAATGTGTAACAATGGGAAGATTAATGTAATGGAACAGCTTTCCAATAGGAATAGCAAAAATACTAATCTGACAAGGCACAAATTCTTATTTAGTTAACATAGGACTTCATAAACTTCTGTTTGTGGAAGGGATTCTGTATGCGTTTGCCTATAATTGCAGAGAGGGAATGAGATATGCCAGCAGACCCACTCCAATCTCATATTTTTAAAAAGCCTTCTAAATTCTTGTCTTCATCTTGCTGCCATATGGTGACAGTTTTTGAGATTAAGATGAGATGGATCAATAAAACTGTTCCCTTCATGAGTCTATGATATAAAGAGTTGTAAACTCAGGATTTATACAAACATTGAATTAATTGCCCTTTAGGCAACTAAGTCATAACATCTAACTTTTATGCATTTTCATGTAGTTGCATTCCTAGATAGACTTGTATTTCGCAAAGTACCAAAGCCCAGATACAGGGAAGATATGAAAAAAGCTGATATGAAATACAGAAATTAGCAACATAAGAATCCTAAAATGCTTAGAATGCTCTTCATTACCACAAAAATTCTTTAGCTTCTCTTTTCTGTCTGTTTATTTCTGACCTGAAAAACCTGCAAAAATTTGAAAAGGAATGCATGATATTTTCAGCAAAATCCATTAAAACCTTGAGAGGTACAATTATAAGTGCAGTAAGGCATATTATATTCTCTTTCTGTTCCTTTGAAATGACAAACAGAATTAAGAACTTTTTATTTATGTATCATGCAATTTTAGAACTTAATAAAAACAACTCGGTGGTGTTAAAAACATAAAAATGATCTTTGAAAATGTTATGGCACAGTGGGTCCCAGTGAATGTAATTGTCATCAACAGACCAATCTGATGAAAATTAAATGATGAAAATTAAATTTCAGGTCTACCAATTTTAGACTTCTAAGAAAACATAAATTCATTCAAATTTTAAAAGAGTAATAGAAAATGGCAGACAGTTTGTTCTGTATTCTTATAAACCAAAAATATCCTGAGAAGAGTGTGAGAACTAGATAGCCTGTTCTGATAGTGACATATTATATGGAGTACTTATTTTCAAACTAACACAGGAAAACATGAAGATTTACGATTAATGAATCTAAAATAGTTACAGGTACATCTTATCAGCTAAGTGGTTTGTCATTCATGTTCTATAAAGCTAAACAGTTTTAGCACCTAAAATGCTAACAGAATGAAATAGTATCTGATAAGATGTACCAACTACCAACAGACATTAATAGAAATGGGTACTGGATAAGGAGAATTGAGATCTTTAACAAAATAAAGTAACTATTAATGAACTCTCATTTTTCCTGTCACCTTTGAACACATGGTGATATTATTCTGACACGATACAAAAAAGCCTATTCCATCTTACATGATTTATGGGAGGTCAGTTCCAGTAATGTGTCCTAATTGTATCATTTTTAGCTGACAGAAGAAAAATGTAAGATTTTACCAAGTCTTAATCTAACTTAGTTATGTCCATAAAATATCCGGTGCCATGAACGTGGCCATGTTATTCATTCCTCCCTCCTTCACAGTGCTCTCAACCAGCCCAAATCCTGCACTAAAGCCCTGACCCAATTGCTGCTAAGCCTTAGAAGTTTGAACTTTATTTTTTCTAAGTTTTCTGATTTCTCTTCTGCAATTCCAAAATACCGAGGCTATGAACTGGCTTCACCATTCCCAGCTTTGGCCATCGGAAACTTAGGCCTCAGTCTAAGCTGGTTGTCCGTGCTTTAAACTTTGTCAAGAGACCAGAGGAAAGAAACAAACCAACCCACAAAACTATCAGAGGGCAATTTTCCCATTTTATTTGAGAGACGTATTTTAGGGATGGGATTAATTTCTTCATCTCTGTTGGTCACACAGGACCCTCGATTAGTTGTAGGGCTTCACATTTGAGAGGTGTGCTCCTCCCAAAGATGTGCTGCTGCTAGTTGAAATCCAAGAGAGACCCTCTTGTACTACAGAGCTAGCACAGCAACTGCAGTCTTTACAGTTACCTGAAAAGTCCAGCTCTTACAATATGTGATGAGATTGAGTCACTCTGGAAATTTTCTTTTCTACTCATCAACATTTCCCTAACCACAGCTTTGGTTTTGGTTGCTCAAGATATCTTGTGTCTTTTAGGAGAAACATAACCACCCTATACAGAATTACAGCTCTTTTCAGAGAACTGTGTCTCTACTATTTCTAGCATCAAAATGGATATTTGCTTTAATAAAAGCAGAGTCGGACCACCATGGCTGTTGCTTCATGTGTCCTGTTACTTGACCAGTTTGAATTCCTTCTGCCTGTTAGCTCTCTGTGAAGTCCGAGGTTTAAACTGGCAATTCGGAGAATGCTCAAGGACAGGTGAAGGTATGGGTTCACTAATAATCTTGTTTCCTTAGGACTCTTCAATCTTCCTGAGTTACTTCTTGGTTTTAATTGAATTAATGCCTACTTCAATAGCATTTCAAACAGATATTTGATTTTTGATTTTTTTGTGCTTTTGAAGGGGATGGGGCTAGGGGAACGGAAAGGCATTCCTAAATAGAAAAGGTAATTTACACCGAGCTCTACCAGCCACATAACTGGTGGTGGTAGCACTCAGCATTGAGAAGAAAAAAGACAGTACAACCATGTATTAGTATGTGGTAGTATTAATCCTGCTGCAGAACTTACTGGTTAGGGATTGCAGCTGCTTTTTTTTACTTTACCTTTTTGTTGAATGTTGCAGAATCCTTCCTGTTGAGATGAGGAAAGGGGTGTGCTTGAGAGAAACGGCCATCAAGAGAGGGTCATTGAGGCACCACATCTGGAGCCCAGAGACCTGTGCTCAATTTTCACCTCTGACAAGCTTTCTTCATTCAGTGTGAGCAATTTACTTTTCCTTGGATTGCATCTGCACTTGGAAAATGAGCCTACGCATGAAGGGAGGTGTTGAAAGACTACATTAATCTTTGTGGAGTGCTCAGACATGGCACACTAAGCACCTGGATAAATGGCTGACAGCCAAGGCTAGGCAACTTCTTAATTGCTTGCTTTCAGCTTAGGTTTTTGGGTTGCTTTGTGACCTGTCATGCGGGAAGACACTGAGATACATGTTTTAAGTATGTGACTGTAAAATACACATTTGTCTATGACAGAGCCATGATAGAACTGAATGACAAAGAGAAGCTTCACTTTTCCGCTCTACTACTTTTCTTCACGCAGCAGAATGAACATTGGTTACATGAAGTTTTGAACAACATTGTGCAAAGGAAAATAGAATGAAACAGAAGCATTTTGTCAAGAGTACCTTTCTGGGATGTGATCCCTCTCCCAAATAAAATTCATAGAGGAATATAATAACACATGACTTTCCTTATAAAATATCTGAGCAAGCTTTTAATTGCCTGCTTACAAAGATTTGCATTGAATTAGAACTGATCTTAGTATCACTTTCCTTTCAAGGAAACCTATTGTCTGCATTTTCTTGACTGAGTGCCTACTGTTTTTTTGTATTTTTGTCATATGCTAGCATCCAATTTCTTCAATTAAATAGTTTGTAAGTGTTCCTGTTCCCCAGAAAAAAAAATCACCAAACTTCAGAGCAATGCATAATCATGCTTCTGACAAGTCATTGCACTTTTAAAAAAGTAAATGGTAACAAAACTAAAGAAACAAAAAATACCTGGAGTGCCAATTCTGGAGGTGAATTCTCACAGAACTATTGCTACAACATAGGAAAACTGAAACTCCATTTTTGTGCTAAACATTAACAGCAGCAACACAGTTACTGTTACTCTGAAATGTTGACAATGGAGTACAGACGTAAGTGATATATATGTTTCAACCGTTTGGGCTTTTGACCTTTTCAATATTTGTTTGCCATTTCATTCTCCCACCTATAATCTGAAGATTTATGCCAGAGTAAATTTATTAATCCTAACAACTATATTTTCATTTGGAAGCTAGACTGACTGTCAATAAACATCAAAAGAACTACTTGGTCTTCAGAGGACACCTGTTTAAAGAGAGGGTTCATGCGTCATACAGAATTGTTAGAGTAAAACATTTTTATTGTGTTGCTTGATGGCAGTTATCATTTGGAAACCTTACAGGTCTCCCCAAACATTGGGTAGCTGAAGACTTAAAACCTCTTCCAGTTTTTGTGTGTGTGTGTTTTCTTGGCATGCATTTCAGTAAGGTCTTAGTCTTTTATATTAATCAGAAATGGTTTTTAGATCTAGGTCTATAGCTCCTCCAAAGACAAAGAGTCTTTACAAAGTTGACTGAAGTTGGCTAATGTTGATGAATACACCTCACACGCTATGGATCCAGTCCAAAACCCATTAAAGTCAACTGCAATCTTTCCACTGACTTCTATGTATTTTGCCTCACGTCCTTGGGGCAAAATACTGCTGCTGTGAATCACTTGAATATCTTTTTCCCCACAATTAATTAAAATGAATCAAATTCCTGAGACTAGTTGTGAGATCAAAATGGTAATCAACATAAGAGTGAGGAATCTGCAGTGAATATTGTCATTACCATTATACAGTCCACGTTTTAGATTTATGCTTTGACTTTTGTGCTATTTTATGATCAGGAAGTAACAGTTTTATTTTGGGAATACCCTGCCTACTTGTGTTTGTGCAGTGTGTATTTTTATAATATTCATGCACCAATGGAATTTCTGATATTTAGTTGAAGATGAAAAGGTATATCTCTTTAAATTTTAAGCAGTTTTAATGCAGAAGAAAATCCTATGATATTGCAAAACTGTATAAAATTTAAGGCACTAGAATTACAAACATAGCATTGAAGTAAGTGGTCTGAGCTTCAAAGACACTCAGTCCTTTGGATACTAGATAATAATTTAAATTTTTTTATCTGAATGCACCTTTTAAAAACGGTCTTTTTGTCATGAAGCTTAAGTATCTTTGAAGAAATAGTTTTGGACTTGACAGGCCATGGATTTCATGTTCCATTCATGTGCAGGATTTCTAGGTACCTCACCCTGCTCTTACAGAAATGAAAGTTGATTCTCTTTGTTGCTAGCAAGACAAGTACTCACCTACATCTAAACCTCTTTTTCAAAATTTTATTGTCTAATTGTGATGTTTATAAACAAACAGCTTAATGCAACATTACCTGTGAAAAAATTCAGTGGGAGATGCTGCCTTCACTCCTAATGTTATCCCAAGTGAAGTGTGCCTGTTGTTTTCACAGACTGCTTCAGAATGACCTCCTAGACAGATCTGATTACCCTGCTTCTCAAGCGCTCCAAATCTCTGTCATTGCACTGATTTCTGTGGCCCTTTTACCCTGTACATTCACTCTGCGGTCAAGGTGACTCCAGCATGCAACAGCATTCCTAAGCTGGCTTGGGTCTGGGTGCTTCACACAAGACCAGTATGATTTGCACTGCGGTGTAGGTGGCAGATGTCTCTGTGAGTACTTGACCAACTCTGTACTGTACTCACGCTCACGTTTACTAGCGTCCATGCTGCACTGACACTTTCTGGCCGCTGTGCAGACCTGCATGCCAGAGGATGCCACCCAACGAGTGTGAGCACAGCATCCATCATCCAATAATAATATTCTATGATATCCATTTCTGGTTATAAACAGTTTGCTACAAAACCAAAAAGTACCTACTGTTCTCAGAATTTTCTTTCCCACAAACTCAAGCTGCTTTAATCTTCCTAGGATTTTTCTCAGTTTGTTTTTCAGGAGTTTATTTGATTTATGGTTTTATTAATTTTCCAAGAACTTTTGCTAGTAGCATGATTTGCTTGTGTTTTTCCAACAGGAAATGAAATCAAGACTGGTGCATGATGCCAATTGTCAAAATTTTATTAACAGCAGAGAAATGTTTCTTGGAGAAAAGCTGAGTTTTTCCACCTGTGTTCTCAGTCCTGAAGATAGTTTTCTGTGAGGACTTGGGCAAATCTCTTCACAGTACTCCACCTCTGTGTAAAATGGGGATAATAATCCTTTATCTGGTCTAGAAAAACACAGAAAGCCTGATGATAGGAATGAAAACTGTTGTATCTGAGCCAAATCTTGGAGCCTTGTTGAGGTTTTTACAAAGTAGCTTTTGATGTCCTGTTCATGATTCTCAAGATTTTAAAAAAAATAAATTAAAATAATAAAGCCAAACTGCATTTAACAGAATCCTTCACTTTCTTTTTGTTTGGGCATCATCTAAATTGTCAGCCAGAGTGTGCTTATGTGGACACTGAGCAAAATCTATTAGGCCATTATTGCTGGAGTCCCTAGAGGGGTAAATAATTTTTGATTGTAGCCTGTGAGAGTGTCCTTTCTGACATCCACTGGATTGGATGGGTTGGAATGAGTTGTACAAGAAGAGAAGAAAAAAGGCAACCAAAATCCAAACTCAAATACCATATTACTCAACAGAAATTTTCTTCCAAATGTTTTCAGGGTTATCCTTGTTACAGAACTGCAGTTGCTTCTTCCAGCTGAATGGTACAAAATGTCTCCTTCTACCAAGATAATGCTAGCAAAAATCATATTTTTTTACTAAAACACGCCATTTCTACTGTGGTTCTTTTTTTTTTTTTTAACTTTTAGCTTACAGTTAATCCTTTTTAGAATTAGTACCAGTCTCCTGATTCTGGTAAAAGAAGAGAGTTATGTCCTGCCTCCTGAAGCTTGTGGCTTGAGTCATTCACAAATTCAGGGAAAATGCAAGGATGGTTGTCATCCAATACAGTTATGGCATAGTTTGAAGCTTCGACAGTGGTAAGAGATGGGCAAGGGCCTCACAGCGATAGGATAGGTTTGTTGGCAAACTCTTCAACAGCACTATACTGGCTTTATTAAGATAAACTAAAGCAGATATTAATTGGAACAGTCTGTATCCTTGACGAAATAAAAGAAAAAAAAAATGTTTTAAGGAGAAATAGAATCAAATGAGAAGATTAGGTCTAAAACATATATATGATGCTGACAAGCCTGAGCAAATGCACTGGAACCTGAAATATAATCCAAAACAGCTTTAACTGAGGTTCTGAAATTGAAGACTATAAAGCTTGTCTTGTAGTCTGACAAGCACAAATACAAGACTGGGAAGAGAATGGATTGAGAGCAGCCTTGAGGAGAAGGACTCGGGGGGTGCTGGTTGATTGGAAGCTCAACATGACGCTGCAATGTGTGCTTGCAGCCCGGAAAGCCA
>NW_009612254.1:0-1294 GCF_000690535.1 Cariama cristata
ATATATAAACATATCTATAATAGAAATAAAAAAATATTAGAATTCTTATGTAAAGTTAGTGAAACAAATCAGCAAGCCAGACTGCGTAAAAAGATGCATAGAAAGGCTTCACAGGCAAAAAAAAGTCCAATTCTAATCTCAAATTTCACACAAAGGCAAATAATGACACTTAGTATCGTTAATCAAAGGAGCGCGTATGGTTTTCCCACAGTAAAATTAAGAATTTTACAGCCTCAGGCAAAACATGATTCAGTATTTCTGATAAACAGTTAGTTCATGCACTCCTTACCCAAGATTTACAGTGTTAAAAGAGAAGATTAAGATGTACATGCTATTGTATGAAGCAAAATTTCTAGAGTAGAACTGTATAAATATAAGCCCTCTTCCTTTTTGGACTCTTCTTTCAAAATGATATTACTTTTTCTTATTTAAATTTATTTAGCTGAAACCAGTCTGACTGTTCATATGGATAAGTATTGGCAGATATGCTGTTAAGTTAATAAGTTAACAAGTTAATAAGAAGACGCTAGCAGTCATCTGCCTCCTTAATCTTACAGGAAGGCTTTTGACTGGGTTGAGTGAGTATTCTTGAAAACATAGCGTGTTGTATGGGGATAGTCAGTAATTTCCTTTTATGAGGGTACTCTGTCAAAGCCAAGCTAAAGATACCATATTTTCAGTTTTTCCCTGAAACTTTCTTCCCAGATAAAATTGCTGATTCATGATCACTGCACTCGTGCAAACTGCTTACTCTGAGAAGAGAAACACCTTTAACTCAGCTGTCTGTCAGTAACCCCTATAGCCAGCAGGTCAATTAGATCATCCTTGAGAAGAAATTATCTATTGCTGTCCATAACATCCAGCTCCCTTCTCTAGGAGGTCTCAGTTCTGCCTCAGTTCAGCACCGCTGATGATGTAGTCTGGATTAAGAAATGTCTGAGAGAGACAGTAGCTCACACAGCTGCAATGGGCAGGCTGCTGAAATCAGTAATCAAGTATGTCTTACTGCATCCAGGAAATGCATTAAAAGTCAAAAGCAGTGGCACCTCTGTTCCCTATATTCCCTTAATATTTTCAACTTTATCCTGCCATGATGTTCTTACCTTGCAAGAGGCATCAGTCCTGCCTGCCAAGCAGACCTGGTGTGGCTTGATGTCTGATGTGACAGAGGAACAGTAAGGCATATATTGTCCCAGGGCCTTCTTAAGGCAAAATACTTTCTTAATCTTTGCCATAGGAATATGGAACAGTCAGAAAAAAATAACTAAATAATAAAAGGTAAATAGTGTAGGGA
>NW_009612254.1:1559-16368 GCF_000690535.1 Cariama cristata
ATTCCTGATAAAAACATACTGAAACAGTCATCCCACAGGGAGTTTTAGCCAGGAAACCGTGCGCAATGGTCCTCCAGACCTATTCATGAGGTCGTTGCTGGGAGGTGGTTATAGTCACAGTCTTATACTCATAGCCTTCTGGGGTAACTCCTGATGATACTGCCAGGGAGCTAAGACACTGTCTGAGTATAGAACATATCCTAATAGCTTGACGAAGACACAGGATTCCCATGTAAATAGAAGAAACCCTCCAAAAGATTCAGAGAAATTGTACTTCAGTTATTTTACAAGACAATGTAATGTTCAGAATATAAAGTAAAAAAAACCCCAAACAAACAAATACACACCCCCATAACAAACAAACAAACCTAATCAAAAAAGCAGTTATTAAGTTTAGCTGCTGTTTCTCTAGTATTTGGTTTTCTATACATAATTGTTCAGTCTCTGGCACACCTTAACACAGTTAATATAATGAATAAGATCTTATCATCACTGTAGAAACTGTTTGATGAGAAATTCTGCCCTGCAGTGTCAGAGGGCTTGTCCACGTGTCTTCAGCTTTCACTACATCATAAAAAGCAACATTTTAAAAATGACAGATCATCTTTATTTTTTTATTCAAGCTTTCTTTCTTGTTCCTAACGGTCTTGGAGCTGTGATTCAAATCCAAAGCTAAAATATACTGAATTTGAATGGAAGAACTATGAGAGGCTGGGATGGGACAAGAGAAGGTTTTACACAAAATAAAAACAGTGTAGTGTCTAAAAGGGCAGCTCACAAAGTATTTTCTCCTCTGGCTCAGCAGAGCTGTTGGTTGCCTTTCAAGTAGATCTCCACAGCCTGCTGGTTTTCTTCATTCTACACAAATATAATTCAATAGGATATAGTGGGATGAAGAGATGTTCAAGAACAAGGAGAAAATTAGAAATACTAGCCATTTTCCCTGTATTACTGTATTTTCTTTTTTAATAATCCATTAAAAAGAAAACCAAACAAGCATTGCCCACTTCCCATGTCTCCACAGGAAAACCAATTATCGGTTGGCTTGATGTTCATGGAGGGAGAGTATAACAACAGCAAAGTAATCCTGCATGTATTAAGCAAGGTTTTAATTAAAAACTAATGTCAGTAGAGCACCAGATCACTAAGTAAGAAAATGCCAAGAAAATGTAAAGCAAAATTTCTCTCCTACTTTGGCCTCCCCCACTTCTTCTGCTTTTCCTTTAGTGATTGCTTCCTGTCTATTTTTCCAGTGTGTAAAACATCTGTGATTTGCTGCAAGCAGGCTCTGTTTATATTGAGAACCACACAGCAGGTGCCACTTAAAAAAAAAAAAAGCAAAAAAAAGCAAAAAAAAAAAAAAGGCAAAAAAAAAAGCAAGCAGCAACCCATGAGTGTTATCCCATGACCCTGGAGGGTCATTTTACTTGTTATTGCACGAAGTATGTGGGAAGGAGGTTTCCTATGAAAAGACTGTGTATAACCAGCAAGCAAGATACAACAACTTCCTTTTATCACAGGAAAATGCAGGTTTATAAAATACTTATCTCCCTTATCTCTCTTAAAGCAAACATCTTTAAGAATAATTGATTATGCTAAATCTAGAAAGAAGCTATGTTCAACAATGGCATAATATGGTGTGTGTTTTTAAGTAGGGATTATGACATATGAAATCTTTTCCATAATTATGACTTAAACATAAACTCATTCTCATGACTTTCATGCTTAATGTTAGTAAAGCTGTCAAAGCATGGCATTTCCCAACCAAAATGAAAATGAAACAATTTAATTCTTAGTAAATATACCTGATTACCACAAGAATTGTTAATATAGTTTATATTTAACGTTCCTCCACAGAAAAAGTATGTACTTCAACATCATATAAATAACCTGTTCTTTAAACATAATTTTAGGAATTCAATTAAGAGAATTTGTTGGATCTAATTGTAGTTCACCAATCCCCACCAGCCTTGTTTCTTCTTCTGAGTCATATTTATCAGGTTCATTGAATAAAAAGCCTGAAGGACCTTTCTTAAACTGGATATTTATTTAGCTCCTTCAGGTCTGCCCTTTTCCCTTCCCCCCTCTACTGTTTCCACTGCAGCTCATTGTGAAAACTAGAGCTGTGAAGCATGAAAGATTATGTCCTGATACAAGACAGTACTGGAGTTTTAACCTTCAGTGCTAATAAGATGGGTCCTAATTGTCCTCCCAAGTGTCTGCAACAAAGCTAATTTCAGAGCGTCAAAGATAACCCCTGTAGATGACCTAATTAAATTCTCCGGAAAGCTATTATTTTTAAGGTAAAGTGTTTCAGCTATTGGCTATTTCAAAAACTGAGGTTTAAAATGCCTGGAAATAAGGTATCTGCAATTCCTACTCAGTCAGAATTTTCCATTCATGTCAGCTGTGGGTAAGAAATTAGAAAAAGTGGACCTTTTATCTTAATTTAGTCTGATTCACCACAGATCTATATAACAACAAAAATATTTGTACCATGCAAACATATCAAGTTGTTTAAAGTTAGATAGTGTATCATTCCTGTATGAAATAAATACGTGACTGAATATATAGGGTGAATTGTTACATTTAAAATGAAATTAGAGAAGTTAAAGATGGGAACTGTCTCCCCTCAGGTCAAGTAATTGCGAAATTATGCATGTCAATTCATTAGCTATATTGAAAGCATTCCCAGACTGACCAAATCTCACTATGGTGATAGTCCATCTTAACCTTACAAATGCTGGCTAGAGTGCTGCATTTCAGCCTTTGAAAAAGGTCGGCAGTGTGTTTCACCCAATGTTGAACTAACATTTGGAAAATTTGCAAACTGAATTGTCTAAGAGAAAAGCAATTTGTTTACAATGAGCATCTGGGTGTTAAGATAAGGAAAGGAGCTATTACCCCAAAGTAGGATTACCCCAAAGAGATGAAGAAGAAAGAGAAAATCACAAGGACAGCTCTGAGCAGCTTTCAGCTATCAGGCCAGTGTGCCTGTTTTTAGATCAGTTGCTGACAGTGACATGCCTCCTTTGTAGTAAAGGAACCCCACGCTGACATCTTAACTTGCTAAACTAGCCATGGTTGTCATTTAGTGCAAGGGAAAGAAGGAGTGGAGAAATGGAGAGAATATAAAAAATTAAAGAGAAGAAAAAAAATGTCCTATGAGCACAACAAATCACTTAGGGAACCAGTTTTCTGTAAATATTGTACCTTCCACTCACTTTGGGCGTTGCTGGAAATGGGCTCCATCTGGCAGGTTTTTTGTGTTTGAAGCAAAAATGCAGGGTTCCCCAAACTCATTACTAAATGGGCTTCAGATTTTTCACACTCAGATGGATGTTTTCTTTTCAATATATTCTTTACAATTCTGAGGGCCCTCAGTGTCTTTGTTTTCCCCGATCCTAAAATAAGGAATTTTAAGAATGAATACTTCTTAAAAAAATATGTATAAAAAGAAGGCAAACATTTCTCTTCTATGAACATTTCTAATGTATTCCAACTGACTTTAAAATGTGCACGTTTTAAAAGCGAATATGCTAATAAGCATGTTACTTTAGATTGTGCATGTAAATCAAGAAAGAAAGCGCTTCATGAAACTCCTTTAACTCACTGCATAAGAGGAAAGAAGAATTGAATGAACTCTCTTGCTTAAGTGCTAAGATCCTAGTTCAACAAGGCTAATAGGAACTAAAGACTCAGTCATCTTAGAAAATCACATACTTTGCAGGACCAGACTAACACAGCAAGTAGTACCACAGAGATACTCTCTTAACTTAGAAGAGATAGACTTGTTGTCAGGTTTCCTGTGCACACACTGACCTTTGCAATCTGTTTTTCCATAATCAAAACCAGGGTTTGCAAAAGGCACTGCTTCACAAGCGGTCCTTAGACAACAGCCCTGCTTATTGTGAGTCCTGCTCCTTGTGCTTCACTGACAGCTGATTTTTCCCCTCTAAAGGGAGGGCTTGGTGCAAAAATTCTTTCAACGTTCCTAGATTTACACTGACACTGCAGTCTTTACTTAAGCTAATGAGAATTTTTTCTGACAATTTCATCAACTAATACGCTAAAGAGTAAACAGGTAACAAAAGAAAAAGCAAGAGTTTTCATTTGTGTCTTTGATAACTGAAATATAATTAATGAAAACAAAGGTGAGAGTATTCAGATCTTTTAGCATTCCTTCTATAACACAGTTCAATTATGCAATTCTGTGATGTTTGGTTATCCACAGACTCTCTTCACAGCCTTCAATTCCCACAACTTCTTCCAAGAAGTGATTAAAAAAACATTCTCAAAAATGAAGCTAACGAAACCATAAACTGAGTCACAAAAAGGCTTCCTTTACTGAATTTGTTAAAGTCACATCAACCTGACAAGCAGGGGTCACTGAAGTTCAAACCCCAAATGTTCACATCCCCGAGGAGAATGGGACATTATTAATATTTTTGTATAGACGAACTCCTGAGTGAAGCAGTCTCTCTCAATGATGAAATGAAAAGGGTATTCCACTGTGTACTATGAAATATATTATATATCTTCCACATAGTAGGTTGGGGATCAACTGCCAGCTTCTTCACGGTGTGAGCTCTTGATTGAAGCGCCAGCTGTGTTCAAGGGATTGGAGGAGACCTTGAAAATGGCAAAGCAAGACCCAGCATTCAGAGCTGACAAAACAAAACTGACAAGAGAGGCAATAGCTATTCTTTCTGAGTGCTCATCATAGGAAATGTCATTGAAAAGAAAGAAGAAAGAGAATGAGAAAAGAGGGTGGGAGAAATCAAACAGAGGTTTTAGTATGACTTGAATATGCTCTTCTGTTTTCTCACACTTTTTTTTTTTAATTAAGAAAAAAGAAATGCAACTTAAAGCTTGAAGAAAAATTAAAATGCAGGAGTCGGATGAGAAAAAGCTTCTGTCTGTCAAAAACATTCAGGAAGATTCTTGTTTGCTGCTTGTGTGAATTAGAATTAACCGAGGCCGTTGAGCTGTGTTGGTATAAGTCAAGTATAAAGCAGAAGAAAAAATCAGGTCTACTGCATTATAAAACTCACAGAATTACATTTGTAAGGGAACTCTGCATCCTTGTAATTCCTACTGGAAGAAAAAAATCATAGTCCCACTTTAAATATAACTCTTCACTTAAAATATGTCTCAGTGACTTATAACTCCTGGGAATTTGACGTGGTATTTTTGGAGGGAAGGAAGTATCTAAGGTCAGCCTCCATCTGCTATGTAAAGACACATATAAGATAAAATAGATGCTCACATTCCATTTACAAATGCATGCTAGTTTTTTTTCCCTGTGCTTTCCACTTTCAAGACTTCTAACATTTTTTTTTCTGCTGTAACTTTTTTATTTTTGTGCAAGCCTGCTCTTTGGCAGCCAAAGTGTTGAATTGTAAATTGGTATCCCCCGGAGACTTCATTTCCACTGTCTGACACTGCCAACATCATCATGTGGCTGAGGGTTTATCTTTCCTGCTGTGACTGAGCTGGAAAATCTAAATCAGCCTTGCACAAAAGGTTGAGAAGAGGCCATCCATAATCAGATCGAAACTATATATTTTTGACCAAAAGATAGGAGGAAGGAGGAGGGGAATCACTTAGAAAAGCTATATAGGCAGCTAATCTCTCCAACTGGCTGCATGCAGCATTCTGTTTAATAAGCAGGTTAGCAGGAAAATGACAGAGAGAGAAAAGTGTTATTAGAATGGCAGTGGCAAAGTCTTATGCAGCCAGAAGCAGATAGATTTACAGGGGGGAAAAGATGTACAAGAGAAAGATGCAGAGGAATTAGAGAGGATATTTCAAAAGATTTTGTGTATGACTCAGTGTCATCACTTATCAGCCTATGTGGCCAAGTGAATAGATCACTAGACTGGGAGCTGGGGAAATTTCTGCTTTGTCTCTAGTTCTGCCACTGATCTAATCAACACTGGGACAAGATTCTTCACCCTCCTGGACCACCTCATGCCTGTTTAGTTCACAAGCTCTTTGGGAAGGAAACCTTTTGTTTATCCTGTTTTAGTGTTTTGCCTGTCTCTTTAAGAAGAGAGATTCTAGGAAGGCTCATTCCTAATACAAACAATTTAATAATTATAATACATTTCAAACAGAGATTAATAGTTCCACTCTGATACCAGTGTGACATTTTTCTGTGTTTAGTTTACAGGCCAACACCTTTAACAGCATATTTGTTCAGTGAAAGATAGAGTGCTAATCTACAGGGACTAGAAATGGCTTTGTCATTTTCTAGATGACAGCTCTTATTTTCCATTGCTTTCTGGCAGAACAATTAGCATGAGTCTTCCATCTTTCTCAGCAAGACACTTGCTTATCTAGCTGCTGGAAAGGCTTTTGTTTAAAATTCCTCTCATACAACTCTGCCACAGTTAGAAGAAAGGTTGCTTGGCTTACAAAACAAGCTCATGCTGCATCTGTTGCTCAAAACAGTCAGAAAACAGCTGAGGAGCAAAACTCAGTTATTAGACCTAAGACTTTTTTTTTTTTTTTTTTTTAAAGAAAAGTAATCATTTTTTTCTAAGGGTTAAGGAACTCTTTTACTTCCTTATTTGAAAGACAGTATAAACATGTCAATATCTGAAACAAATATATGAAAATCTGCAGCTTAGGCAAATTCAGGAGTTGGTGTGACTATTTGGACTCAAGCAGAAACAGGACCTAATCCACATTAGATGCTTCAATTATCAAGTAAAGGCAGCCTAATAAAATTGTGCAAGCATATGCGAAAGCAGACTCAGATAGAATACAGGTTAGAAAGAACAATTGCAAAGATCACCTTTGTGCTTGTCTAATCCTGAAACCATTTTATGCAGTAAAAAATTTACAGTGGATCCAAGTGATTTCAGCATGTCACTAACCTTTCCTATTTCATTCTTTTGAGCCTAGATGATAGCTGGTAAGGATCCTGAAAAAAAAATAAAATCTTCCTAGTCGGTTTGGTCTTTTTGTGATGTATGCTGGTTTTGGAAAGTATGGTCTTGAATAATCCATTGTGACAACTCTTCCACAGTCACTCAGAACATATGCCTCAGATAATGTTACCCTTGGATGACATTTACTGTAAACTGTGGTTTGTCAATAAATCAACACAACCACTGATTTGAGAGCAAGCATAGTAGATGAGAAAGCCAGAATTGACTGAAAGAGCAATGGGTGAAAACTAGAAATTCCCCACCTTACTTCCTTTTGTAGTGAAAGATGGCAGTAAAATGAGCTGAAATAGAGCTGTATTTGTGCCTAATGCACAACAACACTAATTTACGATGGGCAGAGGCATTCCCAAGGCAAATTAGAGCTAGCTAAAAGGTTCATAGTTCATTACTTCATTCTCCAAATAAATCAAAGGTAAAAAGGATGAAGTCAGTCCAAAGCATTTACAATTTTAGATCTAATTAGTTTCTTTTTTTTTTTAAAGAAAGCTTTTCTACTGTACAGCAAGAACTATAAAATCCTTTTATTGTCACAGAAATACAATTTATAGCACATAACTATAACTCATCTTTAAGTGAACAGGCTTCATGTTATATATATAGGAACCATAAATAGATTCCAAGGAAAGTGAGCTTATTTTCAGTCTCATAGAAAGGGCAACCGTTTGGATTCTGCATATTTACACACACACACAAAATCACACCTGTGTTAGTTCTTGTGAAAACAGTGAGGGTCTTTCCTTCTGCCCACAGAACTTGCTTTGGAAATAGCACAACTTCTTCCAATGACTCCTCCTTGGTGGAGTTCACAGCTTGACCCAGATGAAATCTGTTGGTGCAACTTTTTTCAGAAAATTGTAAATACCAAAACCTGTTTCCAGAAACTCACTGGTTCAGCAAAGCTATCTCTGTGTGGTGTCTTCAGCTCTAGGGAAGATTTCCTGCTTACAGGAGATTTTCTACAACAAGATGGGGTTAACTGTTTGATTTGGGGTACGTTCTGAGTCTACCCCAGTCAGTTTCTGCCTGATTTTGGGAGGGGACATGTTTAGGCATCTTGCACATAGTCAATTGGTCATGCAGCACAAGCATGCACACTTATGCATTCTGTTACTTTAAAAAAAAAACGAAAAAAAAAAAAAGGAAAAAGAAAGATTTGTAACCGTAAGAAATGAAAATGAATTCCAACTTTCTTGTAAACCAGAGTCCTTGTTTTACTCCGAGTCCTCACTGGAAAGCTTTATCTCCTCACCATGCTGCCCTAGCTACATCTTTGACCTTCGCTAATCTTTCTGAGAACGACTTTTTCAGACTGTCCCTTGAAGTCTACTATTCATCTTCTCTTTGTTGTATTTCTTTCTTCAACACACAGTATTTTACTTTAACAGTTGTGATTAATCAGCTTTTTCAAAGCAAGGTATTGTTTAGTTTCATCATGAGGAAAAAAACAACGACAAAAGGTACATTAGCACAATCCACAAGCCTTTTTTAGACCTCTACAACTACTAACCGCTCAGCATGTCTGAATAGGGACAAGGGAAAATTTAACTATTCAGATTTCCAAGCAGGGTAAATTTGCAAGTGCTCTCCTTGTACTTCAATAGCTCTCTACTTATCTGATAGGATCTTCAGTCTCCAGATGGCATTTTTTTTTTTTTTTTCTCTCTTTTCAGTTTGCTCTGGGCTGTCCTTCACCTCACCAATCAACAGATCTGTTCCCTGTGTAACTGCAGACAACCTGCCTGGCTATTTCAGTCACAACATAGCACCCACAGTCCAATCAGTATTTCCACCATCACAAACCTGCAGTTGTTTTAGAGATAGTCACCCAGTGCCAGTAGCAATTTAAGAACACCATTCTCTGTGAATCTGCCTTTTTTTTTTTTTTTCCAGAATTTATCTATGTCCATAGATAAAGGGCAATAATGAATTTTTAAAACACACCTTCACAGCACTAGCAGTTGATCTTTGTTTTTCAATTGCTAGCATGTTTAACTCAAAATACATCCATTAGCTCTTACTCAGCTCTTATACCACAGCAGCAGCAACTGCTTTCTGGACCAGCAAAGCCTCCCTTACTTGGCCAGTCTGACTGTAGGTGTGTCAGGACAAGCTTTTCTTATGCATATGTGCTCTCCTATGAAGAAATTCTGGAAACACCCCAGGTCATCACCTGAAAAGTGAACGGATCCTATCACACATCTCTCTTCTAGTTATGCCAGAACTGCTGATTGGCATTAATTGCTTCACCTGTAACCCCTCTGAACACATCCCCTCTCCACTGCAAAAGGCAGAACTTGTCACTGAAATTTCCACCCCAACTTTATAGACTTTCAACCTGTGTTCCTCCATAGCAGTTTATCATGAGTGGTAGAAGAACCCTTCCTAACAGACTGGCCCTAGGAGAAAAGAATACAGTCACGGAAGTGGGCTTTTCTGCCTCAGCTGAACACCTCAGTTCAACTGTAAGTCAGAAGTGCTTTACTGATTAGGAATAGCATTAGGATTAAGATCTGACAGTTATCATGTTTGAGCTTGTGTCCTTCTATGGGTTTTCTCTGTTCTAAAATTGATGGTAGTGTCATATTTCACAAACACAGATCAGATCTGTGAGAAAAACAGTCTGTCTTTTTAGAAAGTACCTACTCAGCCATGAAAGCAATTCTTCATTTGATACTATACACTGTAGTAGAATGCACCTGGACTCTCCTGAGAAAACTATTTCACAAGAGACAGTCTGTTGGAATTTGTAGATCTTAGAGGTTCTGAAAATCAGCCTTATATTTGTTTGTAAATGCACATTGACCCAAATTGATCTCCTTTGAATCACAGTCTCCGCAGTTGAAAATCACAAGAAAGTCTGTATTTTTGATCTGGAAGCACCTAGTATCAGCTTGGATTTATTTGTTTTGTAAGGACATACCTTTACAGTTAGCGTCTATGTTCATGAGAATTCACTTGTAGTAAGCTACTTCAGCATAGGCCAACTTTAGGCAGAAAAAGAAAGGGGTAGGATGTTTAGAGCAATTTTTCTGTGTGACACTTTATTTTCTTTGTTTTTTTTTTTTTTTTTTTTTTCTTTCCCCCCCTTCCAGGCCCTGTTTTCAGTGTCATTGAAATGGAAAATGGAAAAGAGAGGGGGTGGAAAGGTTTCATACAAGTTTAGGTAGACAGACCCTGTAGGCAATCTGACAATTCCTCCTTTATCCTTATTGAAGGTGAATTCTCCCTCACAATTGCTCTCCTAATAAGTCCCAGCTGGTTTTAATGACAGGATTTATAGGGTGTTTCTAGACTGTTATGAATTGCATCCAACAGACTCCTGCAGAAATTGTATGCTGCATCATAAGATCATTTTCACCAGGGGCATGCGTGCTGGGGTATCACATAACAGGGACTATCTTTTTCAAACTTCAAAAGAATTCTTATAAACTATGAGGGCCTTCTTCTTCCCCCACTCTCACCTCTCTTCTTGTGAGACAATTTCATAAATATTTATAGCTAAAGGGCATGTAAGTTACCTTCCATTGCTGGTCTGAGTTAGAGAGAGTTCCCCTCCCTTCCCAATTACCACAAATTTGGCAGCCTTCCAAGTTTTCTCTGTAATTGTTCTAACAGATAGAAGAACTTTTGAATTTATACTTTGCATGTACAAAAAATACATAGTTACTGCCTAAAAGGGTGACAAAATCAGGTGGTTTATTTGTTAGGAGTATAAGACCACAAGGGGAGGTAAACCTAATTCTGTCCTTATCGAGAATAATATTGACACATGGGTTTAGAGTGCATTCAGCTGGGGAAGACAAGTGATGATTAAAAACATACCTATTATCCTTGTATCAGGTCAACAGTCAAGGTCCAACGCCTTCAACACAGACGTTACTGTCATTGTAAGGAATCCAGCTGGTTTAAGGTGAAAAATGCAGCTGATGATTCTTTGAAGCGGTCATCTTCAGCTCTGCATGTAAAGCAAATGATAAAAGGCAGCAGGTCATATATTTATTTGAAACATGTCTGATGCTAAGTCAACTGGTAGTGTACTTCCTACATTATGCCACTGTATCTTTAAGGCTACAGTAAATCACAGACATATATACATTATGCGGGAGTGGATGTTTCTGATTATGGGAAATGTGGTAAAAGAAATACTTTCAGTAAGATAGGATTAATTTCAAAACTCATTGGGAGTACTGGAGTGATGTCTCTGTAGGGTGGAGCCACCATTCAGCAATGGAAGGGCAAAATAAATACCTGAAACAATTAAATTCTGTATTACTCCATTATATATCTTTTTTGGTTAGTTGGTTTCTTGTTTTTTTTTTTTTTTTTTTTTTTTTTTTTTTTTTTTTTTTTTCAGATTAAGAGTGGTAACATTTTATTTTGCATGAAATTGTACTTTTGACTCGTCCTGTTGAATGTTACTGCCAGCATATGTTGAACCACTATTTAAACAAAACCCCAAACCGACACTGTCCAAAATAACTAAAGTAAGCACATATGTGAGTTCTCTGTAATGCCTAAAAGAATAGCCAATATAAACTAAAGATATTTCAGAATGCTGATAGGAAATAGAAGATGAGAAAAGTCTAAATCCTGCTAGGCTTTACTGTAGCAAAAAATGGGGTATTTTCTTGGGATTTTTAATGACTTCTTGATGGAAGTATACCTGATAAAGGTTTTTGAAAGAAGAGGAGCATCAGTAAAACAGGGAAGTATTAAAGCATGCATGGCACAGTAATAGTCTCCATCAACTTTTCTTTTGCACAAACATCTTTTTGTGTATGTGGCTTCTGAAACTTATGTAACAATCATTCTGTAAGTACTTCTATGTATATGGTCCAATTTAGATATATTTCTGCAAATAGTAAGCAATAAGAGAAGTAGACAGTTAAGTTCAACAGGTATGGAAAAAACTTGACACAGCAGAATAAAAATGAGCCTGAAGGAGAATATTACTCTGTTTTCACATCTCATAGATGAAATTCTGGACACCATTTTGGTGCACCGTTTGCCTCAAAAGGTTCTTAGGGAGACAGTAACAAACCAGAACATTCGGCTACTTAATACATGCATGCCCAGAACTACTGAAACTTAATTCTGAATTTAATGCTACTTTATTTTATATTAGTTATTCCGATGGTGTAGTATCAATAGCAATTTACAAAGTAACAAAGTCACAAAAGTCTCCTGACTTTAACAAAGCACAGATCTACTTGCTAATTTTCTTGAATGAAATAGGAATTTATAGACATTCTTTGCTTCAAATGCAGTGAATTTGGCAGGTTTTCAGATGTATTCCTTTGAGTGGAACAGATAAATGCATAAATGACTACTATAGGATGGATTTTAAGAGGCAAAATTTTCTCTATGCTGTGGCAAGGCTTGTGCGTGATAACAAGCCTCTCATCACAAACCCTACCTCATGCCTTAACACACCCCCAACCTATTTGTCCTTTTGATATTGCAGAGGTTACCTGCTGAGAAATTAGATTTCAAGATTCAAGAGTCATCTTACATGTGAAGTGAAATTCCAGTTTTCATTTACATCTGTGCAACAATACTGAGTATCCAGCTACATCTCCCCAGGGAACCCAGAGCAACCCAGACACCATCACAGCTGTAAGTCCCCACTGGAGAGCTCCTTGCCATCAGGCAGACCTTCAGCACCTTAAGAATAAAAAAGGTATTTGTGAGCAAAAAGTATTTCCAAGCTAAGCATGGAGGGAACAAGGGGAGGGGAGAGGAGAGGAGGGGAGGGGAGGGGAGGGGAGGGGAGTCTTCCCTTCTTCGGATTGTCTCTCAATAGCTAATTCTTTGCTCCATCAATGGAAGAAGAGGAGAGGTGCATCTGTAGTGCCTATGCTCTAATACACACCTTTCAACTCTCTCTGACAGTGGTGTTCCACTGTTCGCTCACACTGAATCGGTGGGGGGCACCTTTAAATGCTGTTTGCTTCTGTGAAGCTTCCCACAAGTCACCACAGACAATTACTCTAGTAATTCAAAGGCAACTACCATCTTTCCTCAAGCACTGTGGAATGTAAATAGAAGCACACTCTGTGAAAAAGTATCTTTCCAGTGATTAATTATTTAAGTACAATATCAATTATTTAAAATATCTTACATATTAAGCTTGAATTTAGAATTTCAAAATAGCTCAGTGTAAATAGCAAGCCATAAATGGATAAAATCTTTCTCAAACTCTGATTGCGTGATTGCTGCTTGCTGGCAATACATATATGGAGTACAAGTACCATACATGCTTGCAAAATTACAGCTGTGTGTCAGTTGCAAATATGATGTTACAGTCCTCTCTTTCTATTTAATTAGTTTTACTAGTTTGCAAATGAGACATCTTCGGAAGAAAAGATAATAATGATGACAGCTGCACTTACAGAATCATAGAATGGTTGATGTTGGGAGAGACCCCTGAAGGTTGTTTGGTCCAACCTCACTGCTCAGACAGGGACATCCAGAGCCAGTTGCTCAGGACCATGTCCAGACTGCTTTTGAACATCTCTAAGGATAGAGACTCCAACAACTTCTCTGGGTAACCTGCTCCAGTACTCTGTTACCCTCAGAGTGAAAAAGTGTTTCCTGATGCTCAGGAAAACTCTTGTGTTTCATTTTGTGCCCATTGCCTCTTGTCCTGTCATCTGACACCACCTAAAAGAACCGGGCTCTCTTGTCCTTCTATAGAATCATAGAATCAGAGAATGGCTTGGGTTGGAATGGACCACCAAAGATCACCTAGTCCAACCCACTTGCAATGAGCAGGGACATCTTCAACTAGATCAGGTTGCTCAGAGCCCTGTCCAACCTGACCTTGAATGTTTCCAGGGATGGGACATCTACAGCCTCTCTGGGCAACCTGTTCCAGTGTTTCACTGCCCTGATCGTAAAAAATTTCTTCCTTATATCTAGTCTGAATCTACCCTCTTTTAGTTTAAAACCATTACTGCTTGTCCTATTGCTATAGGCTCTATTAAAAAGTCTGTCCCTATCCTTCTTATACGTCCCCTTTAAGTATTGAAAGACCACAATAAGGTGTCCCTGGAGTCTTCTCTTCTCCAGGCTGAACAACCTCAACTCTCTCAGCCTTTCTTCATAGCAGAGGTGTTCCACCTCTCTGAACATTTTTGTGGCCCTCCTCTGGACCTACTCAAACAGGTCGAGGTCTTTCTTGTACTGGGAACCCCACAACTGAATACAGAGGTCACACCAGAGCAGAGTAGAGGGGGAGAATCGCCTCTCTTGACCTGCTGGTCATGCTTCTTTTGATGCAGCCCAGGACACAGTTGGCCTTCTGGGCTGTGACTGCAGATTGCTGGCTCATGTCCAGCTTTTCATCCACCAATACCCCCAAGTCCTTGTCTGCAGGGCGGCTTTTAATCCCTTTGCCCCCCAGCCTCTATTGATACTGGAGGTTGCCCCAACCCAGGCGCAGAACCTTGCACTTGGCCTTGTTGAACCTCATGATATTCACATGGGCCCACTTCTTGAGCTTGTCCATATCTCTCTGAATGGCATCCACTCCCTCAGGCATGTTGACTGCACCACTCAGCTTGGTGTCATTTGCAAAGTTGTTAGGGTGTACTCAATCCCCCTGTTCATATTGCTGACAGATGTTAAATAACACTGGTCCCAATACTGACCCCTGAGGAACTTTACTGATCACTGACCCTCCCTCCGGGGCCTTATCCCAATGGGATGCTACCAAGCAGATCTTTGAAGAGGCCAAAGTGATCTTGCTTTTTGCCCTATTCCTTCTTAGTATCCTGAACTCCACCATCTCATGGTCACTGCCTTTGACCTTCACAACCCCAATGAGCCCCTTCCTGTTGGTGTGTATG
>NW_009612254.1:16399-34124 GCF_000690535.1 Cariama cristata
GAGCACCTCTTCTCATTGACCTCTTTATCACTTAGATCAGGACGTTGTTGATGCACTCCAGAACCTCCTGGGTTGCTTATGCTCTGCTGTGTTGTTCCTCCAGCTGATAATGGAGTGTTTGAAGTCTCCCATGTATGCTAGGGTCTGTGAGTGTGATGCTGCTCCTGTCTATCCCTCTCTCTGTCACAAACTTCAGCAGTCCCTCCAGTAACTCCTATTGTTATTGCTCACAGAGCTGGCTTAGGGTCAATCACTCCAAAATGGTCTAATTTTCTCCCTTAGAATAAGTTCTTGTTCTTCATGACATGGCAAGGGACGAAAAATGTCATTCCAGCAAAGAACAGTCATTGTCGTTATGAACTGAAAAACTGAGGAGTGAGGAATCTTCCCTGCTGTGCTAATGCCAAGCTGTTAGGCAACTGAATGAGATGAAGCAGAAACCACATTTTTCTGGAAAGAATTATGCAGTGGGAGATGAAGTACAGACAAATGTCTTTGCTGCCTAGTGCATCTGCATCTGTCAGGATTTCCACACAAGAACACATGGCAGAGACCAATGAAGACAAGTCTACACTGCATTAGGGAGCACTGCTAACACAGACCAAGCCAATAATGCAGTGTGGCAGTGTGGGGAGCAACCTGAGCTATGTGGCCCCTTTTTAGGAGAAGCTGACACTGAACTCTTTCCAAGAGACCTTTCAAATTTCTCTAATCTCATCTTGGTGATTTCTCAAATGGTAATGGAGATTCAGTGACTTGCTGAATATCACACACTGTATAAGAACTCAGAACAGGACTCTGAGATCCCATGTTAGTAAGCTAACCACAATGGTCTTCACATATGGTCTCATACTCATTTAAGAAGGATTTCTCAGAACTGTTGAGGATAATTATTTTCTTCATGTGCACTGTCCAAAGCCAGATAAATTATCAGCAATTAACTAAAAGCATGTCAGGAAAACAGAATTTACAGAAAAGCACTTTTCCCTCAACAACTGTATTACAATAGTTTAGAATTATCTTGCTCTATGTTATTTTGCAGCCTCCACATTATAGCAACCCCCACCCTAACTAAAAAACTTGGCTGAAATATTCTAGCAAACAATGATGTGGCATGCATATTGAGAGTTTCCTCTAGTGGAGTGTTCATCAGGAATAAAATAGTGTTTCAAGGAGCGAGGAAAGGCAGAAAACAAAAGAAGCCCCTCAAGTCTAGCCAGCTTCTGAGACTAAGCAAATATTTATTTAATCGTCTGATTCCTCCCAGTTCCTTAATGTTTTTTGCCTATGAGAATCTGACTCAGTACACAGCTGCCTTCCCAGCTCACCTGTCCATCAGAAGACAGGGTCCACTGTGAACCCAAACACTGGATTCTGTACCTGTTTACTTTTGTGATCTGTTTGCTTCAGCTCTGATATACCTTCTTGTAGCCATCAGAAGTAAGGTCTTCTGGGTGCATTAGCCACAACTGTAGGCAGCAGAAAATTAAACATTTCAGGAGATAGGAACAGTAGCAAGCAGAGAAGCAGATAATTTAAAATGAACAGCTAAACAATAGGGACAAGGTATTCTGTTTGATTTCTTTAAACTTAGCCAGTGGGGAAGGAAAAGCAAAGTCTAACAGAGAAAAACATTTCTACTTTTCCCTTGTAAGTGACATGCCTGCCTATGAAACATCAGAGAATTTATATGCAGATTGATAAACATTTATACCACATATTTCACAAGGCTAAATGATACCAGCAAGGTACAGCACTATAAGAGTGGGTCAGTATCAGGAATCATGGTCTTTCTTGCGTATTGGAGGATTTAGCAAAGAGTGTAAAAGGTACTTTAATGCACCTTTTCTCTGTTTCTCTTTTGTGTGAAACATTTTCGTTGTGTATATGGCAAGCAGTGGCCTTACAGGCTTTTGAATAGCAGCTGCAATCTGTTCCTGAGCTTTCTTTGTATTTCATGCTCTTTGCAAAACAAAAACTCCACAAAACCTGTTTTGCAAAATGAATTGCCCTCTACTTTTTCTTATTTTTTCATTTTTAATTGAAAATAGAAACTGGATAAAATGGCACACTCAAGTATGAAAGTTCACATAAAGCAGACCCCAAGTTTTAACTAATGTATGATGCAAAGCAATCTTCGTATCTGCTGTGTAATTCACGCGTTTTATTGTTTCCTTCTCAGAAGGGAAAAAATTTCTTTTCCTTTGGTTCTCCTGACCAGGTTATTTGATCCTTTTCATTTCCATCCAGCGCACTATAATGTTCAAAGTCTCAGCTCAGGCTTCTCATGACATTTGATCATATCGTGTCACTTCTGCAACTGGCTCAGAAGGTTGTTCTCTTGAAGACAGGGGAGAACTGACTGAGAAAAGGGAGGTGAAAGGGGACTGTATCCCCCCACTGCCTCTAAACAATTCCTGGTGCTCTGCATCCTCAAGGTCCTGGAATGACAGCTTTGCTTAGCAGCAAACCTCCTTTCCCTCTTACCAGACAACCTGAACAGTCTCACGTGAGACATGATGGAAGTCAACCAATTCTTTGCTCTCCAGATTAGTTGCCAAACACCCCAAGGTGTTCAGGCAAAGATATCCATATTTCTCCTTATCTTCATGCTCTTGATCTAACTGCTACATACACAATGGAATACACAATTTAAAATTAGTCTATAAGATCTAGACACACATCTAACTAAGAAACCCCCCATATTTTAGATATCATATAACCCTAACAAAACAGCGTTAGGAACATTATATGTATAATTTCTAATGTATTGGGTCAATTATTAATTTAATCAAAGTTTTTGAGCGAAACATTTGCCCTAAGTTTAACTGACTGCAAATCAGTTACTTGGGTGAATAGTTCTTAAGTTAAAGGTTTTGAATACATATCCATACACACTCTCATATCGTCCTAGTTGTAATTTCAGCAACCTTACATTGCCAACATCAAACAAGGGTTAAGCACCATGTTATTTAAACAAGATGGAAGCATTTGATAATGACTGAGCATGGAAAGTGGAGGAGGAGAAATGCTGGAAGGGAATGCAACTGCTATCATCAGGGCATGGGAAAGAACAGCAACAGCACATAAATCTACTTCAATAAAAATATTTCTATCACAATATAGTTCATCTCTCTGAACTCTTCCGGGTTTTACCTTAGAAAACAAATACATCTAGGGATGTTATTTCACCCTTTTTATTACACATTTGAGAAAGTAGCCAAGACTATTTAGACTTAATTACACCCATTAAGGCACTTTAGATGTCAAGTTTGACTATCTAATTTACAAGTAGGTTGAAAGCAAATTTCTTGTTACTAGGCTTCAGCTTTTGCTTTTTAAATTTGTTCAAGGTCATAGAATGGTCAGAATGGAAAGGTACATGAAATGAGGTTTGGATTCCCCATTTTTTCTCATGCTTGACTAGTTCCTTGCCTTTGATGATTTTGTTGCCATAGTTAAGCAATTATATATTTCTACAAGCAAATATGCCAGGTCATATTTAATATGTTATTTTTCTAAATGCAGAAGTAACCACATTCCCTTCAAGAAATCCTTAAGACAAGAACCCCAATCAGTTTCCTCTTGTCTATGAGAAGCAAATCCAGGAAAGCAACACCTTTTTTGGGCACATCTAGGATTCAAGTCAAAAAGTTGCTTCCATTACCCTCCACAAACCTTCTGGACTGAATGGAAGTTAGCAAATTTTAGCAACATAATAGATTAATTCTGCTGAATAACAAACATAATGAATAACTTAAAAAAAAGACATGAAATTTCTGGTGGTCACTATGAGCCTTAATAGCATAAAACTCCAAATGCAGAACTCACACTGACCTTAATAATGGTTGAAGCATCTGTACCAATCGGTGATTGGAATTAGGCCCAAGGACATAATTTCACTTAATTTGATTACATCCAATAATCATGGAAAAAGTAAACACTTTTTTATCTTCCTGAGGGAGCTGTTGCTTGTGTTTGTACTCAGTATAACAAAAAAAGTCAAACTGCCTATTCAGTAATGAACTTTTTGTGGGTGTTGGTTGGTAACTTGGCAATGATGCAAGCAAACATGGCAAAGGGGAAGAAGGACACAAATTTATCAAGTTGCTGCTGCTGATCTCATTGTTGAACCTGAGGTTACAGCATGATATGTAAACCAGCTTTCTACATGAGTAGGAAACTGAACAGAAATCATAGCAAGAGGCAAACACTATTTTTGTGAAAAATGTTCTTGTCTCAGAAATCTCTGTTGACTGCAATATGTGAGATATTAGGAGCTCAAAAATTCTCCTGTTAGGCCCATTTCATGCTCTCATACATGTCAAAGGCATGAAGGTTAAATTAATTGTGAGATAGAAGGAATAAACCTCATTATTTCCTGACCAGGTAGGGAGACATAAAGCAAGCCCCCTCCTTTTGGGCAATCACCATGATATAATGTATACTACACGGCAGAAACTGGCATGTCCGCAATCCCTAGCTAGTGTTCTAAGATTGATAAAACATTATATGAATTGATTCAAAAATGTAAATGCATGAGAGAGAGCAATCACAAGGTAACAGGAGGAGGGGTGGGAGGACTAAGACAGGCCATATGTTCCTCTCCTCTTCCTGCATTTGCTGCTCTCATACAGAGAATTCCCTGCCTGACAGATGGAGAGAAGCGTGCTTTATGCAAGGTGTAGGTGGGTTTCTCTATGAAAGCTTAAGAGCTAGAGAACAAAGCAGAGCAATTACAAGTTCTCTGTATAAAAATCCGTGACCCTTATCAGATATATTACAGATGACTTCCAGAGAACTACAGAATAAAATAGAACAATTAAAAAAAATTACTGAGCATTACTAACAAAGTCACTTGATCACTGGCAATTTCTTATTTTAGTTTTAGTAAGAAATGATGCTAGGAAAAGAACACTCAGTAGCTCAAGAGGCTGGAAGGAAATAACCAGTTTTTTTAAGAACAAGTTTTGGTAGTTCGAAATTTCTCTCTGTTGTGTGTTGATTTTTTTTTTTTTTTAAAAATCTCCAGGTGGCCATAGATCTATCACTTAACATTATTTGGGTGAATGTGTGGAGTTGATAGATTTAGATACTATGGATGGATGGTAGTTTTTTCTTTACCATAAATCCTGTCCCACACCAGGCAGCATGAGAGAAGCATTTAGATAGATAACACAAACTGAAGGGTTTTGATAGATAACAAACTCATTAATCACCATCCCCTAAGTGCCATGAATTTAAAACATACCACGTTCAGCCCTTGTAAAAGTTTCTTACTTCCAAATCACAGCAGTTATTGCTCTGTGCTTTTTGACTAGCATGAGTAGCCATTTCAGCATGAAAAAATGACCGGTGGGGGTTAAATTTAGTGTAAGACCAAACAAGGACAAGCTTCACAGTGCTATCACCAATGCTCTCTTCCTCTTCGCAGAGAACATTGGCAGACTTCCAGTTTATTAAAACAACAATCAAAGGCAGATCTTCTCTCTGTATACAGAATGAGTCAAGGATGGATCATTTACTCAAACAGAGCTGTTCGTTGAGGTATAAAAGCAAAAATGCATTTCAGAGGAAATAGTTATTTCATGAATATTATGCAAAAAATTCTCCACAGTTGTGTCTCGTACAAAAGCATTCCAGTCATTATTAAACAAAAACAGAATACTGTATTGTTTTTCTGAAAGATTTAAGCACAAGAACAGGAATTAAAATGTGTTTAAAAGATTGATAATTATTTGCACAAAGGAGCTTTATAATTTGTAAGCCTATTAATTTAACTAAATGTGAAAGAAAATTATTTGCCTGATTGGCATATATTCTAATTTAAAGAAAAAGTTATTAATACACATCTACGTCTCTTTAAATGGAAAAATATAAGGAGACCACGTGTATGCTGACAGAAACATGATAGGCATACATTTTTATTAAAAAAATAGAGATTAGAATTTTGTGTTTCTAGGTTCTGAAATAACTTCTTTGAGATGACAGGTTGTAAGTTCATCTGAGAAGTCCTTTGGTTCACATTGTGCTTCAGAAAAGATGGGGGAAGGGGAAAAAAGAATGGAAGAAGCAGACACAAGGTACAGAAAAAAAAAAAAAAAAGAAGAAGAAAAATGGAGTTCAGAGTAAACCAAGTGGAAAACTAAATACACAGAAGGTGAAATCCTGACCCTATTGAAGTCACTGGGCACTGTGCCACTGGCTTTGAGGAAGCCAAGATTCCATCCAGAGATTGCTAAAACAAAAATAAAAAAAAAAGACAGGAGCAGAGAACAGCATTTAAAGATACATATGCTATCTATCATATGTAGGTCGCCTGTTGGTGGATAATCTCATTTGGGAGGGAGAGTTGTTTTCCTTTTTTCTAAGTATAATAAAAGCTTCTTTAGTTAGAAAATGAAATACACTTATATTTTTTATTTTCACTGAAACATTGTAAATACTGAATAAGTGGAGAAGTACTGAAAAAACCTGAAGCATCATTTCAAAGTTAGGCAAGTAGGGCCTTTGGAAATCTAGTTTAGTCACCTTTAAATAGGCAGGATCTCAAAAGTTCAGCCTCTAGGAGATTCACATACCCCTAATAAAAGCCCTTCCTGTTTTTTAACACCTAGAATTATGTCTCAAGCAATAATTTTAGAGGTTAAACAGGATTACTGTGCATCCAAATGGCAGCTAAAGATGTAAGGCACACAGGTTTCACACTCGAAGACTCCTCTCAGCTAGGAGAGCCTCAGGGAGAAACGTCTGTAAAATCTGCTGTGTTTGCAGGCTGCGTTCAGTAAATCTGAATCTTTGATAATGACACAATCGTATTGAATGGTGGCTGTGAGTGAATGCTTGTTGAACTTTTAAGATATGATTCAGCACAGCACTATGAGAACAGAGCACAATAACATTAAACACCAGATGGTATTTCAAAGCCCATCAGATACACAGATTTCTTTTTCTTCTGTACAAAAGATCGGCAAGGCCTCATGTCTGAAAAAAACCCCATTAAGATAAATGGAGTTGATTTGGTTTTGTCTTGCTAGGGCTATTATAAGAAAGTCATCTGGATGGGTCAAATTACAAACCGCTCTGGATCAAAGGAGAACAACTGCAGTAGCAGGTCAAATTGATCCAAGCTATGTCAACTGGATCAGCATGAAACCCTAAACTGCAGTGCGAAAACTCCTTCGTATGGGGCTTCACAATAATTAATGGAAGTTGTGCCTCTTTTGCACTGGAAGTTAGGAAGGCATTAGCTGGACAGATTCATCAGAAATCTCCTTTGCAGTTGCCTGAGAGGAAGAGATTTATGAAAGCAGCGTCAGGATCCCAGGCTCAACAGAGACAAGCACCTCTGCAGCCCAAAGGACCCAATGTCAGGGCAGGTGAGATGAAAGGTAATACAGCACTACCAATCTCAGTTACGTATGCTTAGGCAACTGAGAGCTTGGCTGCTAATTTTGTGCCATGCTAGAGAGGATTTCTAGAATTCTGACTCATGTTCAGCCTGAGAAGAGCTAGCCTGAGGTACAAGGAATTATTCCTGTGATTTATTCGGTCTATTGGCAGCACAGCACTTGTTGACGTGTCTTGGTGATCCACTGGCACAGTGCGGTTTGTATGAGCAATTGATGTTGGACAACGCCAATATTGCAGGCTGGGGCTTGTGTGTGGGTATGCCTGAATGATCATCGTACCATAGGTAGCAAAACTTAGAATGTTATGCAGAGCATAAAGGCAGGGTTTCAGAGCAAGAGCTGTAGTAAAAAGATTAGAAATGTTTGTGTGAGAGAGTGAAGGAGTGGAGGGGCCAAAAAAGGGAGAGTTCTCTTGAATCTTGACTGAAAATAGAAATGGTAACTTCCTCACCTCCTCCCCTCCCTGTTGCCGATGGCGAAGCAGTAAACGGCAAGAGCCTCCACCAGTTAACAAAGAGTACTGCTTGTGAGGCAGGATACACACCAAAGCCCAACACAGTGTTGCCAAAAGGAGCACCCCTCCAAGCTTCATCAGAGATGTCCAAGTGTCCCCTACTGCCTTTCTTATATATCAGCAACAAACACTGCTAGTATATCAACCAAATGACTGACACACACATTTTCTTGAGAGTCCAGTTGAGCATCTTGTTTGCCACTGTATTACTGGTTGTTAAGTCTAGAGAGGCCATTCACTGAGGAACTAAGTTACTAGGGACCATGTCAACACTCTACAGATTGCTGTTTGCCTTTTTTGTCTATTCAACAGAAGTCCTATAAAATTGTAGCATGTGTCCGCCTGGCAACAGCTGAGTCACTAAATTAAATGTCTCCTCCTCTAATCATTAGACTGCTTAATTCTGGCCCATTGGAGCTTTTTTTAGGATGCAGGGGGATGCCTGCTTTTTTATTTTTAATTCTAGCAGAGGCTTCAAGCACCAGAAATTTGCTGGGAGTGCCAGTGATCCAGTTTGATGCAAATAAGCAGCTTTTAGTAAGCGATGCATATTTCCTCTCAGCAGCAAACATTCGAGTTTTCTCGGGGGCTGGGAGCGGTGAAATGCTATGGCCATTCAAAAAGATGAGGGTGTCAAAACCCCCGATGATTCCTAACACTTGAACACATCACACAGGAGCAATTAAACTGACAAGAGGAAAAAAGCTCTCCTCAGTCCAGATTTACACTGTGTTCCCATTCATGGACAAATCAGCAAACATTTCAAATGCCTTGACTGAGTAATGAATGGGTTCTGGGTTAGTTACTGTGCTGACAGCAGGTTTTAAATTCTATTGAGTCAGGCAAGGGGGAAGGTGAATAGGGTAGAATTACAGGAAAGGATTAATGAGGGGTTTCTTGCTGAACATACTGTTGCAGTGTTCTCTCAGTCACTATACCAAGCAGTCACTGATCTTTGCCTTAAGGACTGTACTTTTAGAACCTAAAATATGCCTCCTTAAACAAATCCACATCAGGCAATGTGTCAACACTTCATTGATTTCAATAGAATTAGTTTCCTAAACACTCTTTTCTAAGGCAATTTTTGTACTTGAAAATGCATTACAAGGAACATTTACTACAACTACAATACAACGATGTATAATACGACAAACATAGTTTTAATCAATGCAAGCTGTAACAACAAATATACTACGCATATGGTCTCTCTTTCTTTCGTTCTTTTTTTCTCCTCTGCAGTCATAGTAAAAATCCGTACATTCATCTTTTTACAACCATTAGCTGCTACTATTAGATTTAAATATTATCTTGAAGAAACCAAAAAAAAACACTGCAGAAGATGCAGTAACAATTTTCAGATGTTGATGGATGCCTGTTTATTAATGTTGTGTTCCTGTTGCTCATCAAATGTACTGAAGCACATCAAGTCATAAAATAATTTCCCTAGAAACGAGAATATGCGCACAACCTCCACTGTACATTGCATGTGAAATCAAATGTCAGTGCTGTTTGCCAGGCTTAGCTGGGTCACATTCACTGAAGAGTCTTAGAGATTGCCAAGGGCTGTCAAGATGCCACATCACTAGCTCCGGAGCATCCCACAGCTCAGTCAGCTGCTAAAATTGCAGTAGGATGGAGACAGTGATCTGAAGGACCAGGGGGGAAATTGTTTTTTCTTTGCCTGTATGTTTCTGCTGGCCCTGTTTCAAAATGTCATTTTTCGAGGAAACATTTTTTTTTTTTCCCTTTCTCCCCAAAACCAGCATTCAATAGATTAGGATACTCACAGCAAATTACTTACCTTTCAGCCCTTCAGCCCTTTCTTTCATGGCTTTTGCTTTGCTTGTGTGCTGTACTCTTATTCTTGAATGCCCATATTGTAGTATTTTAAATAGTGCTGGCTAGGAGTCTGAAGCATACTTCGTCAAGCACTGCCAGCTCCTGAGATATCATCAGTTGAGGCAATATAAATAACGAGAAATAAATCTCGTTTCCTTTGTTCTCACCCATAGGCTACAGGTCAATGCCATCTCATACCCTAAAAAAGTAACCTTTTCATACCCTACGAAGACTTTCATTCTGTCACTACAGTTACAGGTTCTGTGGTGTTGCCCTAAACAAAATGCACAGAATGATGATATTTAGTTTGATTATGGGAAGTGTGCCTTTGGTCTAAACATATAAAATATAATGCAAAAAAGAGTCTCCCTAAAGTGGATTATGTCAAAACTGTTCATTGCTGTGACCAAAATTCACGAGACTGAACTGAACACTAGAAAAGTCATATCATTTTACTTTTTTATTACTTTCACAAGCAATGGAGAAGCTTAAACACATGTTTTTCATTCTTTCTTCTAGATTGTCTTGGTAACAGCATTTAGAAAGATCTTGATACATGATACTTGCCTGTTGGCTGTCTTTTTTTTTTTTTTTTCCACGTCCTCTACAGAGAAAGAACAGAAGGAGGAAGAAGAAAAACAAAAAAGCACAAAACCATACATCTGAATTTGAAGCACACCTGTTCTCCACCACTCCAGAAAGTCCCCAGCTCTATAGACATGCAGAACTATTGACCGATTAGGCACCATGAAAGCATTAAAAGCACACGTTATTCATGCTGACCTTGCTCTGCTGCCAAAGAAGACAATGATGATTCCGACTTCGGTTTCTAATCAAAGTACAGGTTGTCCTCTCTCAGTTTCAAATTCTTGCCTACCCTGTTGAAACACCATTGCGACAAATTCCTCACACGTGCACAAGAAAGATTGCAGCATACTACATCTCTAAATGGCCTCCTAAGGCTGGGGAATCTGTGTTGTAGGGAATACTTATGCTGTAGCTACCAAGAACTAGGTTTGCCCCTTCTGTGACGTAAAGAGGTACTGTTCTGAATATGGGAGCTCCAAAACTGAAAACTGAACATTTCATAAAGAAAGCAGGTAAAGAAATATTTAACATCATAAAAGCAGATGCACAATGTTAGATCTAAGGTCTCCCTGGGTCCAGTCCACTGCTCTGTGTCTGACAGCCTCTGAAGTCAGCAAGACTGGAAAAATGAGAGCGACATGCATCCTCTCTCTGCCATTTCCATTATCAGCAGCTGTGGGCTTAAGGGCTTCTTCAGAGCTGGTTTGTGCAGCCTAGTATTTACCAGCCCTAGAAGGATTTTTTTTTTCTTGTGAATTCATCTGATCACTTTTGAATCCATTTAAGTGGAAGTGGGAAGACAGTAGGTTTGTAAACAGTGAAGTCAGGCCTGAGAGGAACAAGTAAAGCCTGAGTATAAACAGGCTGCAATAAACCATATGTTTCTGAAAACAAAGGAGATGTTTCAGTCTGCTGCCAAGGATGGCACAAAAACCCCACGTTAGGATGGTGAGTTATAACTTTAATAAAAGGGCACGTATGACAAAATAAAATGACTTGAAATGCTTCTTTTTATTCCTGCAGGGACAGGTCTAAGGAATTTCTGTTAAAAAACTCTCACTTTTAGTAATTTCAAGTGGGGGTTATTCAGGCTCTGAAGTCCCTCCTCTTTCAGTTTTTCTAGATATGTAACGGGAATGTATACTTGTCACTTTTATTGGAAAAGCCAGTTGAGTAATACAGGCTGAAGAATGTGAACCTCAATGCCTCCCAGGGCCTTAACAGAGTTTGCACCCATTTATCTGATGAAAAAATTTGACTCAGTAGAAATAATACCTCCAAAACCTCTTAATACAAGTAACTAACTTATTCAATAAAATATAAGGTTCATTACCTTCACTGAGACTTCAATGTCAGATATAACCAGCCCACTGGGGGTGAGGAAATTTCATATGAGAGGAAAAAGTTCTGCATGAATAACCTAGAAAAATTTCCCCGCGTCTTCAATATTAGTATTTAAAATATGAAATCAAGACTCTTGTTGAAGGACACAATTAAAAAAAAAGATCAAAACCCTAGTAGGTTTGCTGAGTATAAGTTCATTTTAAAACTACACCTTTATACTTTTCCAGAAAAGACTGAATCTAAGTCTTAGGACCCAAGGATTATGACAATTACATATTATTTAAAAATAATATTTATGCCAGTGAACAGAATACAAAAATCACATATTTGTATATTGTATTAAATGGTCTACTGTAATAGAGATTTAAATGGTCTAATATATAAAGATCTTGCAACATGATATTGCAAGATCTTTAGTTTTCCCAAGCTTCAGGTTTTGTATTTCTTCACAGCACACCATACAATGTATCTTGTCACACTACTCAATATCCATGTTTACTGTTATGTTTTCCATATGTTTATACAGTCTCAAAGTTAGGGCTGTGTGAACACATTTTTGTTTGGTCTTGAAACAAGGGAAAAAAAGTAAAACACTACAAGAATCTAACTTGAAACTTCATTTGAACTAGCATTGAACCTAAAAGGAAAGGCTTCACTGCGTAAGGTAGCGGAAAGGAGATGGTTTCTTTAGTCTCCTTGTTTAAATTTTAATGTAAATTTAAAAATAAATGAAAGATTACAACTTTCCCACTAAACACCAGAGTTTTACAGAAGAACTTGACTACTCATTTTCAAATCAATTTTACACAGTACTTGTAGTAGGAGGCAAAAATGATATACCTTACATGAGAAAAATGCGTTCATTTAACATATTTTAAAGAAAAACATTGAAGTTACATAAATTTCAATTCTGCAGTATAAACATGCTATCAATTTAATGTATGCTCATTTTAAATTTAGTTTGGTTATATTGAACTATTTTTTCACATAAAAATAACTTCCCTGTTACATGGAGGAGATTACAATAACCTAGTGAGATGGAAAACTCACTTGATTTTGGTGATGAATAAGAACAAAACCAAAGTAGAATTTCCTGTGTATGTAGAGTTGCTGTAGTTTTTCGGTCAGTTTCCACTAACAGTTTTATAGAGTATTCATTATATTGTTTCAATAGAATAAATTCTTTCTCTGTCAGAAAAAAACCAGAATCAATGTCAGGATAGAAGGTCCTCAGATGTTCACACATTATTTTCATATAAGTTGCTGGAGACATCCAGTATTTAAATGAAATTGGGAAGACTTATCTGAGTGTGCAGGACACAGATAATGACAGCTGAGATTAACTTTGGCTACAAAGCAACAGGCCACTGTAAGTAATACCACCTGTAGATACTGGATCATGGTACTATCGCTATTGGATACAGAAGTTGAAACAAAATGTTGTTTTATATCTATTGAGCCAGTCTGATTGACTTGGTATAAAAGATAAGAATAATTTTGCAAATGTCAATTACAGAATTATAGCATTGTTGCTCTTCAAAAGGAGCCCGCAAACTCCCTGAGTAGCCCCTGTTTAACAATTGCTGTTTTGTGCTCTTTAAAATACCCATATCATTGGATTATTATCAGAAAAACACACAGAGGCAGCTTCCCTATTGCTGCTGATGTTGTAAACACATGAACTTTTCCTCTGAGAGACAAGACAAAGAGACATACCTTACATTTTTCTCAGAATTAATATTCAAGCTGGGAAATCTCCCTCCTCTAGAAGAAACCATGTGTTATGGACCATCCATACATGAAGATAAGTATACTTACCTTTTCAAGCTCAGCAACTCGCTTACACAATTATTCTATATAAATGTTTCTGTATTCTTGTGATTACTTAGAAGGTGTGTTGTACTACTGTATTGTAAACAGGAAAACAGAAAAATGAATAATTGCCATACTCCAACATATTCTCCACTTTCTTGAGCTCCTAAGAAGAGGACAGTGGTGTGTGGTGGTTTTTAAATCCAGAAGAGCTGTCCAATTTTTTTCTATCTGCATCTTACATGCATCTTAGAAGAAATATTATTAATCTGTTTTAATTTAAATAGGATTTAAAGCCTTTGAATAGTGCCAAATCGATAGCACTTTGGACTGGAACCCCATGTTTACAGAACAGGTTACAGTAATCTCAACATAGATGGCAGACCCTGGGGCAACCTTTCACTCAACACCCAGAGCTGTGATTCCGGCAGAGGTGATAAGGAAATGAAAGTTCTTTATCTCAATCTTGGCTGCCCATATGAGAATGTATATTTATTATGAACTTAATCTTTAGCCTTTTTGCAAGGTGTACCCAAGAAGCAGGAACTGGAAGCCATTTGTGGTGATGTTTCTTTTACGTGAGGTGGATATTACTATAGTGAAAGAAATTAATTATGAATATTGTATTATTTCAGAAGGACCATTCATCTAATGCTAGTACAGATCGGCTCAAATCTTTCCCTCCCTGTTGTCACGGTCCTACTGAGATTACACAGTGTTTGCACAGAGCACCTAATTTTCACCCACTTCAGATTCAGAAAGTA
The DNA here is from genome assembly GCF_000690535.1 of Cariama cristata. NCBI lineage: Eukaryota > Metazoa > Chordata > Aves > Cariamiformes > Cariamidae > Cariama > Cariama cristata. The sequence goes on from NW_009612254.1 coordinate 30,673, forward strand.
GACAGATTTGGGAAATACAAATGTACACCTAATCTGAAAGTGACAAATAGTTTGCATTGGAAAACAGTAAAATAGTCCACAATCCATAGTAAAGGGCAATATTCCCATCCTGTTGGAAAAGAGCACAAGGGTTTGAAAAGAAAGAAACATTCAGAGAGCTCTGTGTAATGAACTGTTTGCTGCAGAGCCTTTTCCTTAAGGACGCTATACAGATGGTCTCTGCAATAGCCCTAGGAGGTCAGCAAGGTCCAAACAGTTACATGGATATCATAAAATTACACAGAAAACACATTTAGACTTTGAACAAGGACTTGAATTTCAGTAATCTCAATCCAATTTTTCATTATTCTATTTGAGCTGGAACAATTTGAAGATAGGCACAGAAATTGCTCTCCTACATACAGGTTATAGTACCCAATACGTACATTTTCCTGAACTCTGTTGTTGAAATAATCCAAATGTTCTGGAACACAGCTGGCTTTTCACCAGCTCATCAGTCTACTAGGATGTGCCAGTAATTTAATCTGATGTAACACAAGAGCTTGACTATTTTTAGTGACATTATGCCTAACTCCAAAGATCCAGAGGCTAGCATTAATAGATCAGAGTTCATACAATAATTCTTTATCCCTGCAACACACACAAGGATGAAGAGTCTGCTAGACTCCTGTATTGCCAGCACATATCCTAGATTTCTACAGTGTGTCATAGTTTCTAAGTACATCTCTTTTTTCATTGCAATAGGCTCACAGAATCTGTTATTATGAAATGTAACACAGCTTGGGTTAAATCTCATACATTCTCTGTTTTGCAGCTAAAAAAGGGCAGAAGAAAAAAAAGTTATTTTTATGCAATGATGCAAATAAGAACTTGAAAATTTGGTGTAAGCTATGTGTACTGACAACATCCAAATAATTAGAGGTCATGTTCTGTACAACTCTGTAGACTTCAGAGGAGTTTCACAAGGCAAAACCTGATGCATTATAATTCCCACAGGCTGCAAATTTTAGGACACTGGATATACAACAACTATAGCATTGCTTGGCAACAAAAAACTATCTGGAGGAAGTCACTAAGGTATCACAGGTCACGTACGTCCTTATACAATAGCTGAGCAATGAAGTTCCATTTTCAATTTAAATAGTTTTCTAGTACCTTGCTACTCAAATTTACACACTGTCGATCCAGATTTGATTATTCTAAGACACTAAAAAAATTTATTCTATATGTCCCTCTATACTGTGTCTCTCTGTATTCAACTGTTTAAGTTGTTATATGGAAAAGGGTATCTACAATTATGGAGGCATACTTCCTGATAACTACAAGCAGAAGTTTGGTTATAGGTTAATTTGCTGGTAGTTACCAACATTTGCATCCTTTTTGGCATTAGATTTAGAGGTAGATGGGAAATAGCCTTCCCCTCCCACACAACAACTGAAATTTAAGTTTTTCCCTTCTGTGCTGGGATAAATCCCAGGCATTTCAAAACAGTGTGCATATGTCTGTGTCAGAAAGAGAGAGAGAGAGGGACCAAACCTGTATGTGACCCATCTGTCCCCAAAGAGTAAACAGATTGAGAGTTTATGTACTTACCGAGGTGTAAAATATCCAGAGTCAGATCCTTTGTCTGACTCTAGGACTAAGCAACAACTGATTTTTGGTGAACATCTCTTTATGTTGCCTGCTGGAGCTGTTCCTCTTTGGACAAGGAAGTATGTATCCACTGGGCCAGGGAGACACCAGCTGCTCCACACAGGGGTTAGGAATATCTCACGGGAAATAGCAGTTCTTGGTCCAGAGACTATATGCTTATTTGGGCAGATAGTTTTGAAAAAGGAGTGCAAGAGGAGCAAGAGTTGACTAGGACACATGACTGTGGCCTTTGCTGCTTCCAAAACTTTTACTAGTTTTCTTTTTAACTAGACTCTTGAATCTTTACACAGCCACAAATGAATCCACCTTGGACCTTTTTTTTCTTTCAGATCCTGTCCCTTTTCAACACTCGGTTCCAGAGCCTCAAGAACTTCCCTACTATTAAACTGCAAATAGCTATGATGTCAAAAAATAAGTTAAAGTAGTGGAAAGGGAGCCTAATGTAGGCTGCCAGTCACTTCTCTCATTCTTCAGAAATACTTGCCATCAGCCGAAAATTCTTCATTACTTTCATGAAAAAGGCTGAATTCTGAATTTCTCCTCTACTCAATGAATGCTCTACAGCCCACAAGGAAATTTGATTAAAAAAAAAATCCTGTGAGTAAGAGTCTCTGCAAGCCCCTTAAAACTACTACTTCTGTGGGTTATACATGGAAGATGCTCAAATACTCAATAATGCACAGTAATGTAAAACTCTAATACAAGACCTTAATACAGAGAGCAACTCTGACTTATGCACAATGTGGGAAGTAAATATAGTTCCAAGAGGATGGATTTATTATTATCACTAAAGGAAAAGCAGTTATTAAATGTATTTATTCTTTTCAGTGTTTGTGGTTTTTTGTTTTTTTTTTTTTTTTTTTTTTTTTTTTTTTTTTTTTCCCCAAAGAGAACTTCAGGGATTTCATCAGGAATATTATCCTTGTCTTCAATTCCCTATCAAAGGCTTGGCATTTTTATTTTATCTGATAAATAAATTGAATTTTACAGAAGTTTCATAGTAGAAGCCTGATTCACCCTCTTTGTTTTTCTCATTTAGCTAAACTAACCCAATTTTTTTTTCTTCTAAACAGCTATCACAAAATAATAAATTATAATTTTGCAGCTATTCAACCTAGCCGATTTTTATGCAAGTGCAGTAATGGATCACAAGGTTAGCTGTGAATTGTGGTCCCTTGTGCTGTTTCTTAAATGAGGGGCAATGCCAACTCAGCTTTGCTTAGCTCATTTACTCTGCATCTCAACTTGTAAATTAATCATTGCTGGCAACATCAATTTGGTTGTAATTAATCATACAGGGAGGAGCAAAGAAATTGCACTGAAGTGAGTCATATTAACAACGTTATCTGATTACTCTCAGTGTAATTTACTAGGATCCTGATGTGTGCATACAAGGCTTCTGGCTGGTACTTTGGCACAGAAGGAAATTTGTAAATTGCTGTGTACAATAGAATAATGGGTAGCCCAACTAGCCATATATGTAGATTTCTAATGAGTCCTGCTTCGATGTATTACTTTTGTGACCATAATTGCGCAGGCTCTCAGCCATGTAGCTCTCAAATTACCAATGAAGGAAAGGGACCTCTAGTGCCTCTCTGTCTCATAATAAATAACAACAGAGTCCATTTCCAGGCAAGCCAAGAAGAATTCCACCCTGGTGAAATGCTGCTACAGTCAAAGACACAATAAGGAGGAAAAGACTGTACTGAAGTTAAGTGGAAAAAATAAAAAATGGAAAACAACTGGCTAAACAGGAACAAGTTTTCAGTATTTAGAAGTACTTCCCCCCCCCCCCCCCA
>NW_009612254.1:34155-98921 GCF_000690535.1 Cariama cristata
CCCCAAGAAACCAAACTGAAAGATTAGATGTTGATGGTCTTAGGAGGCAAAATAACATTTAGTTCTACAATTTCAAATGAATTCCTCTGTTAATGAGATGCTCGAGATCTTGAAGCACTTGAAGTTTCTTTACACATCCAGTTAATCTCAAAACAGGTTAATGATAGACACAATTTTATTTTTAAAACAATTAAACTATGGCATAATTTTCATGTGAGATGTGTATCTCTATCCTTAGAAGAAACAAGAAAACAGTATGGGACATAATCTTAAATGAAACAAAAAGCTGAAAGCCAAGGTCTAGAAGTGAAACAACATCTGCTTTGCATGTTTACATACATCTAATGCAACTGTATGTACATCCAAGCTGGATAACTGTTTACAAGTACACACAGTCTAAACTTGAAACTTGAGGCTCTACTTTACTAGAGGGTGTCGAAGTTTCTTAGACACATACACGACTGTACATATATCAATTACTACCTGGAATGAGTATGCAAAGGAAGACTGTTATTTCACACAGAATTGTACATTAAAGCTCTGAATACATTAAAATTGGTTATCCTACTTTAATGATCCCAGTGTTCAAAAGATATAGTTTCCATTAAACCAGCTTTCTCGTGGCAGAACTTCAATGTTAGCAAATGAGAAAGGTCAGAGGTAAGGTAGATTGGTTTCATGTCTGAGTGCAGCCTAACTTTTCCAGGAAACCAGATGACCTACATAAACCTCTCATTTAATAGTAAATGTATTTCAACTAGGGCAATAATTATAGGAGGCCAATTAGCCAGTTACAAGAGGCTGTGCAGCAGGCCACCGGAAGAAATTATTTAATTTCTTTTGTCTTAACTGGAACAGCAGTAGGAAAACAGGTTTCTCTATCCTGAGAGCATTGAGCTGACTGAAGAAGGGAAAATTCAGGTAACGGAGAGAATAAAACAAATGCTCACTGACGTCCTAAATTTTAGTTATTCCTCCTGCAACCTAGAGAGCTGGATAGCAGTGTTGGTTCTCCCAACACCTCTGCTTTCCCGGTGAGAAGGAAGGGTGTGGGAGTGGAGTGATCTCCTGCCAGCCCAAGGTCCCATTTCCTGCAGCATGTGCCCAGGCGGTGCGAGAGCAGGGGGCAAGCACACAGTGACCGAAATGCTCCACCTGCCTCCAGCAATCTGTGGCTCATGGACATCCCAAGTGAGCACTTATATAGTGTTTAAACCAGAGGTATTTAACTTACAGGTGGTCTTGGAGAAGCAAAAATGAAGCATATTATATATGGCTTTTCTTTCTAAATCTCTGAAAAATAACTACCCATAATTGGTGCTTAATGCTAGCTGAGTTCACTGCAAACTGTCTAACGAAGTTCAAGGCTAGCAAACATTTCCTGTGCTCTTTGAGAAGATTATTACCTTCATATTACGCAAAGCGGCTCTGGTCTGAACCCATAAGACTAGTAGGAGGCACTCTTAATCTCCCTGGTTTGGTTGTCAAAAAGTAAAATAGAGGTAATACTGCTTGCAAGTTACTTGCACACCTGAAATTTCAGGGTAAGACAGATTTTACCCCACTTGCAAGGCCTGGAGCAATAGATCAGCAGTCTTATTATGTATGACTTCTAAATGAGGCAGCAAAAAACATAAAACAGGAGGAATAAATTACTTCTACAGGACACTCCATCACAAGAATACTGAATGGTTTTTCTTCAGAAAGGGGAAGACATGATGTTAATTGTAGGTAAATCACTGGAGACTAGTCCAGCTTATGTTACACACCAGAGCAGCAACCACAAAAATGGCAGGTATCCTAATAAGCAAACTTTTAAATCTGAATAGTGATGTCAGCATTTCTGCACCCTATAAATAAGTGTGTACTGCAATGTCGCATTCACTGACCACACTCTAAAAATTATGTTTAAAAGTTAGAAAGGACTTGAAAATAATTAAAGTCTGATATCTGGAAAACAGGCTTTATCTTGAGATACTTCAATAGCTTAGCCTATTTGTTTGTCCAGAAGAGGCGGCAATAGTGAGTTTATTATTGTGTATGCACATGTAAGGGCAGAAGTTACAAGATTTAAGGAGCAGGGGCCCACAGTTGTGACCTGTGTGGGAGGGCAGATGAAAACCATTGCAGCTGGCTCTGAAACTTACTTAAGCAACAATGGAAAAAATAAAAAACTTTAAAACTGCATACCAAAGTATATCCAATCAGAGCAGCACATGGTGCTCTGCTCAGACATATTGCAGAGAAGCAGTGGCAACCGCTGACAGCCAGAGATGCGGTCTTGGGGTTGTTCTTATGAAGGAAGGGGGTAGGTACATCCTTGAAGGTCCTGCAGCCTGTGGATGACCCACACTGGAGCACGGACAACAGGGAACAGAACCGCAGACAAGGTTACATGTGGAGTGGATGAAAGCTATGAAGCATCGTGAAAGCCAGCTGAAAGTAATGATCAGGCACAGAACAAGAGAAAGCAGTTCAGCAGAGCATCTCAACCTCTCATACCACCCCCATCTTGTTGGGCGAATTCTGATAGACTGAGCACAACTCGCACAAAACATATGAAAAGTTGAAGCGGCAGAAATGGAAGGATAGATGTTTATCTAAGTGCTTGTATAATTACTTGGGTTTTTTTTTTCCCTCTCAACATTCAACTCGATCAGAAGTTGACTCACAATGAGTCATATACATTTCCCCAACTCAAGACTGTTTTGCTTGTGATAATGTATCGAAAAAGAAAAGTGGTATCTGATTATGCATGTGTCTATAACAGAAGAAGATATAACAAAATCCAATGGCTGGAAGACATATGCTAGTCAAATTCACATTGGAAAGGGTAGAGCTGCACAAACTGTAATTAATCAGGACAATAAGCAGAAACATGCTGGTCTGCTGCAGTGCAAAATCTTGAAACCAAGATCAGATAGAATGAAATCACAGGTTTGATTCAAAGTGCTCCATGTCTCCAGCCTTTGTAATACAGGACACATCTGCCTGTATCAAGATAGTGGTCTCTTGCAGACTTTTAAATTCTGAAGTATCAGTCATTATAGCTGAGAGCAGAAATGGTGTACAATAGCAATAAGCAATAGGTAGGCAGTATCTAAAACAGTCTTGACAGCAGAAACTTAAGAAATAGCAGTTTCCCGTTCTTCTGCTTTTTGTACCTGTACCCATACTGTAATTCTCTGCCTAGAAAACATTTTGCTGATACCGCCATTTGTGAAGCCAGACCACAAACTAGACAATCTGAGCAATTTGTGTAAAAAGTAAAATTCTAAAAAACAAATACCAATATCACTGTATAGATCAATATTCCCCAAATAGTTCTTCTAAACTTTAATATATCTCCTGAACTCAGAACAAAGACTTGTCAAAGAGAACATCACAATCTCTGATCATTTTTTATGACCATGTTGTAACAAGACCTACTTATATAAACTTTTGAATAAAGTTTTTTTCAGGTGTCAAAGCAGCTTAGGAATAAAATACAATTTTCAAAAGAGAGTTTCAGCAACCTGCAGCACCTTCTGTAGCACTGAGATGAGCAGATGTAAGACATTTAGGTACTTTCAAGCATTTTCATAAAAAGTGTCTTTCAAAAGCAAGAAGGAGGCCTTGAACACTTCTGATTCTTAAAAATTAGCACATCAATTCTTTTGAGTGAATTATTATGAAGTTTTGCAACCACACAAGGTGAAGCTTTCCTTGCCCCCTGTAGTAATCCTGGCTTGAAACCCCATGTAATTTTCGATTTATGTTCTGTAAGTTGCTTACAAACTTATAGAAGAACATGAAGATTTTAATAAATCAGCTTTGGTTAACGTGTGGCTTCACTTGAGAAACGTGAGTACGATTTAAGTCAACTAAACACAGATGCTAGAGTTAGATGAAATCACAGCAAAACTATGTTTGCAATTGCATTAAAATTACAGGCCAACAAGTACAAAAAATTCTTGACTTAAGTGGGTGCCTATGTATAGGACTATTCCTCAAAAATATCCCAGCTATTCAGGATTATTGCTGATCAGTTCCACACATAAGATGTTTTTACACAACTCGGTATGCTAGAAATTATAATTGTAACATTTATGAATATCCTACATTCTAAGTACAGAACTAGCATAAGCTTATTTGAAGTTTATTATTTCTTATGATTTTATATTTGGAATATTTTGCCTATTTATAAAGTTTATATCTTTGAAAAATACAAAAACACAAGCTATCAATTCTCTCCTTTTACTGAGAAACTCAAAATTGAGCATTCTTAATGCTATGCAGCCCTGGACACTTCAAGCCACCAGCTGTTGCACAAAAGCTGGAGTGTGATGGCATCATTAACAGGCATCGTATGTTCTCCAGGAGGATCTTTGTAACCAGATAAATTGATAAGATGTATTGCTGTGTTTTGAGTTTGGTTCCAGATCGTCTCAAAAATTGCCACATGTCCAAAAAAAGTTTCCTAAGGAAAAAAAATCTCAAATCAGTGCCAGTTTGATAGGACCTATTGTTTCTTCAAAGCATACAAGCTTAACAAAAAAAAGTTCTGCTAATTGAACATTAAGTTCAAAGTGCAATACCAATATACAAAAGGTACTAAGACCCACATGTAATAAAAGACTCTTATAATTTTCAAATGGAATTTGCTTCAACTCAAGACAAATTTTGTTTTCCAAAATCAGCATGAGATTTTAGTAGCATATATGCAATGAAAAATATTGCAACTAAACTACATATTCTGTGCTACAAATGAAAGGATAGCTAAGTTTACAGGAAGACTTGCATCATAGGAAAAAATGTTCTTGAAGACAGAACATGAAATTATAAGGTGATGTGTTCGAATCTGTTAGGGAATGCAACATGAGGCAGAACTTGCTGTCTGATATATAGCTACACTGATATTTCTTGATGTATTCATATAATTTTGTTACTTCTGCTGGCTGTCCATCTGCCTGGGAAAACCTTTATGCTTTTGATGCATTCACAGGGAGAGAAACACAATGGGGGAGTTTGTTTCCTCTACCGCTTTTGAGATTGACTATAACAAGAGATAGTGTGTGATGGGGCTCCTACTAACATTGGAATTTCTCAATTGCTAGTTTGACATGTTTTTCTCTGTGTTCAGGGCTGAAATAATTGCCAGGTTTGGACTCAGAAATTTTCTTTCCAGTCTTAATTCTGTTGTAGGTGGTAGTTATATGGTTTGTGACCACAGGTATGTCAGCATATCACAGGTTTCTGTGGATCCTTTGGCATTTATTGCCAGACTTATTTTATGGATGTCCATGTCTGCAAGATACTGAACTCAATGACTGAAATAGTATCTGTGTCGTCAGCCTTGTGCTCTGACAGATCCACATGAAATAGCATGATTTCACAAGTTGTTGCCATTTATTGTTTGATGTTTTGTAAACTGAAGGCAGACTTGCAGCCACAAACACAAGTATGTGGCTGTATATGTATGTACATCCATCATACAGAAAACACAGAACTCTGTTTCTGAAGGCTAAGGGAAAATATACTGGTTTACTTCCAATATTTGAAAAAGAATGCATGAAAGGATCACATTATTCTAAATAACTTGATGTAATTCTCCAGCATACAGCACTAGAACAATGGAGCAAGCTGCATACAGGATGTTGAGATGTTAATATTGCAACATTTTTAAATTTTTTGAATTTTATTTTTAAGGAAAGTGTGTGCCCTTGATTCTATCTTGGAGGGTCAATATTATAAATATTCCCCAAAAGCAGTGATCCCAGGTGAGACTGATATTACTTCACCATTAAAGAAGCGCTAGGATTTGTTAGATCACTGTTAGGGGGCCTTAGTTCATGGATACAGACCTCACATTTTTTGAATGATTGCAGCATGCCAGAGTAATTCCAGTCCCCTTTCACTAACAGAGCTGGGCGAGAAACAGTTAAAGTGGTCCTCTTGGCAATTTTAATTTTTGAGACAAATATTGAAATTGAAACAGTACAGCTATAAATTATGAATTCTAGTCTCTAGTGAACAAATGGGGAAAGTATCATGTTCTAGAGGATGAAGGAAGTCCTACACTCATAAATCATCTACTGAATATTTTGCTATTAAGCTAGTGAAATAGCCAAAACATGACACTACACACATGCCCATTACATCACACGAAGCTAATTGTTCTAAAAATACGCCTTGTTGTAAATTCATCCAAATGGTGGTGATGCAGTGTCACACTTACAGTTTTAAAACAAAGGAAGTCAAAGGCATACAAGTCAACTTGTCATCCTGAGGTGGGGAAAGGAGGATTACGACAGCTGGAATTTATATGAGAAGCAGCTCCCTTAGCTGCGTCTGAGCAGGGATTGTAAGGATGAAGGCTCCTTTAAAGAGGCATGAAATGGATTTTTTCCTTTATAAGCCTAATTTGGCCTATCCCTCTTTTATGGATTGAAAGACATTTTTATTTTGAGTTTCACCCACTTGTGACGAAAAATTAGTCAGGCTTTCTACAAGTCTGTGTTTCTAAAGACCAGATGGTATTGATCTGAACATAAGGTAGATGGCAGAATTAAGGCAGAAAGAATATCACAGGGGGAAAAAACCAACAAATAATCCTTTATGAATTGCATAGCCTCTTACTATTGCTGATATTTTTTACTCCTGAAAATCTGTATTTTTCAGCCTAGCTGCAAGTACTGTGTAAAGTGAAACCTTGTGTCATGTATTTTTCTCTTGCATGCAGCAAACTAGTGATACCTGGTTTTCACAGTGATTTAGTGTTAAGAAGCAGCTATTACTCGTACTGCTAAGCCTCACCATGTATCTCTGAAACTCTCTTTCTAAATTTAACATGAACATGAGAAGTACAGCAGGTAAGAGACTCAAAGAGCTATCCAGGTTATTCATCATTGCCAAGAATGTTTTGAAGATGGCAGTCTTTCTTATATACTTAATTAAACATATGTGAATATTGACACTTTTAAAAAGGAATTGTATGAATTAAGATAAGCATCTTATATAATTTAAAGACCCTAAATAATGTATCAGATCTTATTAACATACCCTACTCCTCATTAAAAGTAGTGCCTGGATTTAAAAGTAATTGTCAAAATGAACAACATTACTCCTAGACTAAGAGCTCTCTCAACAGAAGGAATTAGTCCATTGCAAATGGATATTTCTAGTGTTTCATCTTTGAAAATTCCTAGTATTTTGTGAGCTACTTATCCTTCCAGAAAAGATTAAGATTCTTGATGGAAAATACAAAATGACATTCACAATAAGTACATGCAGTTCTAAGGAAGGTTATCCAGCCTCCCTTTTAAGGGAGGTAATCCAGCCCAGATTTTCCTTTGCTTTAACTGGTAGGTGACTCCATAATGAGTCAAGTAATGACAGACTAAATTATTTGAATTTTCTGGGATCTATATAACTGTTGACCACAGACAGGGAAAAAAAGAAAAACAGTGCCATTAGTGCCCCTAAATGAAGAGGCTGCACAGGCATCACCTATGCAGGCTATTCTAACACAGACAAGACCTACCAAACGCTATCAATCAGTGTGCTAGAAGCATTCCTTCCCAGTCAAAACATGTGGTCAGTTTACTGCTAAATACATGAACAAGTCAGACCAACTATGTTCTACTTTCTCCACTGACTCAGACTCCTCCAATATCTTTCCTCCTAGGAGGACAGGAAAAGGCAGAAAATACCGACAGAAGTCTTCTGGCCAACTACACAGTAAGGGGGGTGGGGGAAGAAAAAATTGTTCCTGACCATTTGGTTAGCTGTCTTAAAAAACTGACTTTTTACTTCATGCAGAGCAGGAAGGTGCATGATATTGTTGAGAGGACTGCACTAAAGGCCCGTGAAGGAATATTTTTGAGGCAAAAGTTCAGACATTCAAAGACACCGAAATAAGAAGGAAGCGCTAACACTGTCTAGCTTAGATATTTACAGATAATTTATAGAATTTCTCCTGGAAACAGATTAAAATTCACATCTAGATTATTTCAGATGAGGCTCAGACTCCCAGCTTCCTGATAGCAACTTTTCACCTGATAAATTCTCAGTGCTAAACCCTTGCATTTTATAATTGCCTACTTCCAGCCGCTGAAACTTGTTACACTTTTGTCACTCACATTGAGAAATTTGCCCCTTCTGTACGAGGTCTCTGGCCTAGGGTAGTTGCCTGGATAGAATGAATAAGTCACCTTTTCCTCGAAGAGTTGAATGTCCTTATGCGAGACTAGTTATTCAGACACTAGGTCACCTTCACACTTTTTTACTTCCTTTATATTCTTAAAGTTGGTCTTAACCTTCTCGATCACAGCACTGAATGTTATCTCCAGCTACCCTAAAGCTCTTCCAGAGTCACTGCTTTCCTGCATGTTTACTGCCCCACAGTCATACACTGGAGTTGTTATCCTCACATGCATCGGCGGTACTACAATGTCTGAGTTGGACTGTAACTATTTAAAGGTGTGATTCGAGTCAGTTTTCATAAAAAAACCCAAATCTCTTTTTATCATTTATTGCTAGACCAATCCTTGTCCCAAACTGTAAAGAAATGGTATCAACATTCAGATTTGTTCATAAAAATATTGTTGGATTAAGAATTAGTCCTCTAGCAGAAACAGTTCTGTTGATTGATATCTCTCTGTTAACAGCTGTATTTTCAGAGCTGGCAGCAACAGAATAAAATTCCATTTAAAATTTACTTCCCTTGTCAGTTGCTTTAAGCTTTGGAAAATTGGCCCTGCTGAAGATCCAAAAATACACAGTAGTGGTTGGTGATGTGTTTTCTTGTTGTAAGTAAATGCTGTAGGGTCATGATCAAGATATCTAAGCAGATGCTAGTTTTAAGTTCACAAATTCACAAGCAGAATGAGAGCCAAATTGTTACCTTCTGTTTGTTGCAAGACCTTCTGGATAAATAAGTTGATTTATGTTTCTTTGGGAAAATAAAATGAAATTTTGTTACTGGATGCTTGCAGAATTTGGCAAAATGTCACACACACAAAAATCACCTGTCATATTTTTTCTTCAGGAGAATTACAGACTGATGCTTTAGAGCCTCCTCCCCCACCCTGCAACTTTTTTTTTTCCTCTTTGAAAGAGGAGATATTGTAGCAAACAGTTGTCAGTATCCTACTCCAGTCTGCACTGTGATTCTGAATTGCTGATGATTAACAAGTGCCTGATGTCTAGTATCCTCATCCTATCACAGAAATTATAATAAGTGATTTTGATGCTTTACTTACATACCACATTTTAGTGACTTTCAGTAATAACAGCTGTCTCACCTTTCTTTTCACACATCAATATCTCCAAGGCCTCCTTTAGTGCTTGGAGAGACAACATGAAATATTGACAGTGTTCTTAAAGAACACCAATGTAACCCCAGTTACAAGTGAAAATAACAATGCAACACAACATAAATCTTTACGATTAAATGAAAACATTTAAATAAGCCAATCAATGTTCTTATGTCAAGACAATATGTATGTTTGCTGTTCAGTAAAATTGACTGTGAGATTCTGCTCTCTGCTTAAATATAATGTCTGAATTCATCTTCATGTGGAAAAGTTTTGTCCATTAATGGAACTGCAGGAAATGGCATTTAACTTAGAAAATCTGGCCTCATTGTGTTTATGTACTTATTGTTCCTGTTTATATACAAGCATATACAAAAGCTAACTGCATGCGTACACACATACATTTATTAAACCAAGCTAGACTTTGTCTGGCAAAAATAAATACACTTTTTTCTCAGCACTGAAAATGTTATAGAGATACATTACTGTAGGCATTTTTCTTCAGAAAAGAAATAAAAAATCTTTATGTGCCTTGTATGCACTGATGGTTGTGATGAGAGCCTGGAGTTTGGGAGACCTGTGTAAATGCCTTCTGGGGCCAGTGTGCTTATCTAACAGAATAATAGACAGATGATGACCTTTCTCCAATAGGAGACCTAAGTTTTAGAGGCATTGACTGGTCTGTTTCTGCTGATGTATTTTAATTTTTTAAAATCAGCATAGTATGAGCCCCCCCCAAATTTTTTTTCAAAGGCTACCCTGGGTAGTCATCTTTTGCTCTCTCTCCCCAGGGTGATGCATGTTATACTCACCCGCGCAAGAGTTGAGCCTGTGGGTAGACAAGTGCTACCAGTGCCCCAAGCACACTTGATCCCCACCTGAGCTCCAGCTGCCTGCACCCTCCCAGTGAAGGCATGGTGCTCCCTCCTCGCTGCTCCCACACTTGCCCTGCCTGATCTCAATCCCTGGTGATCCTTTACTTAACCTCTTTGCTGGATCTGCCTTTGCTCTAAGCTTTAGAGCTCAGATGCCAGTACATCTTTATGAATTTTTCTCACCTACATTTACTTTGGATTCAAGAAAACAAAACATTCCCTCCTCTGACAAAGCCTATAGCCAACCAGTGGGCAATGGAGGATAGAATTAAAATAGTTCTTGGCGTCTATTGGCTGCAACTTTTGCTGGCATAAAGATAACGTACAGACAGACCTTGTGACAGAGCCAAAGCATATCAGATGGTAGGCTGTGACTATACATATTCTGCTCAGTAATAAGGATGACTAACAGTGTCTCAAGAGTTGTTTCTTATTAAAGGATTGGACCACAGCAGTGCATTTCAGGTTTTCTTTTCCATCTGGATTTAACATGCGTAGCTTGCTGCATGATGTCAATGACTAGCTTTTTGTAGTCACACTTCACCAATTCAGAAGGAATCTGCTGGACACAGGCTGAAAGCCAGTTAGAAAATTTTGAGAGCCCTTGCATAAGAGATCATTTGCCTACTACTTTGTGTGTCCAACAGCTCAAACACCTCTAAAGAAGTCCACATGTCAAAGGTTGAGGGTGAGCTTATTTTTCTTTTTATACTTCTCAAACACCCAGTAAAGTGACAAATACTCATTCCCAGCAGAGTGTTTCCTCCGCCTCCTCTCCCCATGCCTCACAAATCCTTTACAACACACAATTTCCAAGAAAAGTTGTAATAGAACATTAGGTGACATCTTATACATTGTTGCAAAAGTTATGAGAAGCAACACATGAAGTGATGGATACCACTGAGGAAAAGGTAATATTTGAATACTGAACTGTCAATTCCCACTTGAGGTGGGAGCTATATCAGGAGTATAACAGTAATGCACTAAGGTCACCGAAACAGTGGTACTCTTTTGCAAAGATACTTGAAAACCTTTGTGGCATAACAATGTTCTTTAACAGCAAATCTATGATACAGAATCTCAGAGGGACACTCTAACTCACATGAAGAAAACTCCCTAGGCAAAGCAAATTGCACGTTCCTTGTCACAGAAGAATTTTTACCTCAGCTACAAGGTAAAATTCCAAACCATGGAACTCTCAGAATAAAAATATGAATTTAAACATCTAGAGTTTTATTTGAATAGAATTTTTTCCCAAGTATTTTCAAACCATGCTATCTAGACCATATTGAAGACTAACATTATTAATTAGTTCTCAAAATAAAGTTTTCAGATTGAAAACTCAGCTTGATTTGAGTTTCAAGAATGGAGAAGTGGAATCTAAATCCAGTAAAACTCAATGTTTCTGTGCTTACAGAAAACGTAATGTTGTCCAAATATTGTGGGTGCTCAAAAGAAAACAAACCACATTTAGAGGTGATTATGGAAGCCCTTCTTTTGCTAAGAAATTGGTATTAATTCAGCTTAAACTAATAGCAACATTTGAATTCTGAATCCCAAATAGAGGGTTCATAATGGAAATGTTGACAGACACTTGGCTGTATTGAGTTCCAATAGTGCAGCAAATACAGAGGGAAAGGAAGTATGTTTTGGAATAAAGACTCCTCAGACAAATACAAGGGGGAGTAGAACATTACCTTACACCAAATTGTTGATTTGTGGTTGGCAGTCAGTCTGTAAATATACTGTATGCAGTTAGAGACAGTTAAAGAAAAGAATCATCAAGACAGTTTTATTGTTCTGTTTTAAACAATAAGAAGAGAGGAAAAATATGACTGTTTTCATAGAATCAATTTACAGCCTGTTCTAGATAACTGCAATAACTGATTTATTAAAATGAATACCCTCTCCCTAGGTATATAACAAGGCTTATCTTACTTTTTAAATATTTATTTTCGTCTCTGCAGTGTAACTTCCTGTGCTGCTGCGATCATGCAATCGCACGTAGCTCAAGACGACATTCAGCTGCTAGCCTAGAGAACAACTTTCAGGAATACTGTGACATTGATTAGATAGATTAGGGAAGCAATGTTATGAAGAGATCATAATCTTTCACCAATTCAGTTGTTGAGCTGTGGCCAAGCACATCATACTAATCATTTACCATCTACAGCAAATGGGAGAAACAAAACATTATAACATTTGGTCAGCCTGAAAAGTTAGAAAACTAGTCTACAAACAGCAATGCCAAACTCAGCTCGTAGTATAAACCAGCTCTGGGCTTCATCATGCATTCATTTTGATTAACTGCAAGACCCCATACTTACATCAGGATTATGTTTTTAATGCTGAGATTGGCAGGTATGAGAATTTTGCAATGTCTGTGTCCTAACAGCAGTAAACTAATCATAATTATGCAAGTGAAGTTCATAAACCTTTATGTGCTCTTCGAAGTAAAAGGCTCGGAAACTTAAGGAAGGTGATCGAGAGTAATCACCATGGATTTACAATGCAAAAATCACACCTGACAACCTGATAGCCTTCTACAAATAAATGGCTAGTTTAGTGCATGAAGGTAGCAGTGGATATTGTTTATCTTGACTTCAGCAAGGCTTTTGACACTGTCTCCTGTCACATTGTCATTGACAAAATGATGAAGTATGGGCTAGATAAGCAGGCAGTGTGGTGGACAGCAAACTGGCTGAACTGCTGGGCTCAAAATGTTGTGATCAGTGGCATGAAGTCCAGCGGCAGACCAGTCACTAGTGGTGTACCTTCAGGACTGATACTAGGCTAGTGCTGTTTAAACTTGTTGTTAATGATTCAGTTGATGAGATGGAGTGCGCTTTCAGCAAGTTTGCGGGAGATGTGAAAATGGGAGGACTGACTCAGATGGTTGCGCTGCCATTTAAAGGGACCTCAAAAATCTAGAGGAAGGGGCCCACAAATGTCATTAATTTCAACAAAAGGAATTACAAAGTCATGCACATTTGGAGGAATAACACCAGGCATCAGTACACACTGGTGGCCAACTGACTGAAAAGCAGCTTGGCAGAAGAAGACCTGGTTGTCCTGGTGGACACCAAATTGAACTTTATTCAGCAATGTGCATTCTCCACAAAGAAGGGCATCAACCTCCTGGGCTGCTTTAGGAACAGTGTTACCAGCAGGTCGAGGAAGGTGACCCTTCCCTTCCATGCAGCGCTGGACTAAAGACACATCTAGGTGCTTGGTCCAGTTCTGGGCTCCCCAGTGCAGAGATACATGAACATATTGGAGCATGTCCAGCAACAAGCCACAAAGATACTACGGGCTTGGAGTATCTGTCATATCAAGAGATACAGCCATGAGCAACCTGTTGTAGGTGACCAAGCTTTGAGCAGAGGGTTTACTAGACGATCTCCAGAGGTCCCTTCCAACCTCATGTACTCCTTGATTCTCTAAGAAGAAACACTCTGAACCTATTTGCTGGAGTGTTTGCATGAGCATCTCAGGAAAACAGAAATCGCATTTAGTCTCAGACATGTTGGGTTCTGCACTATAGTAAGTCCAAAATAAATGCTCCAAATTGCTCGTGGTCTCTCAAGTGACTGGATGTGGTGTTAATGAATAAAGATAAAAATGCAAATTACAATTTCTTGATATCTTTTCTAGTGACACACTGTTTTTCAGTGTATATAATTAAATATTTGTTTTACCTAAAGGCATAATCAACAGCTATAGAAAACAAAAATATTTTATGTCATTGCTTTGCTAATGCCCTTTGAACCACTCATTCAACCACATTCTATCAAGATATCATTATGGAAATAATAAGATTTTTGTGATGCAAGGCAGTATAAATTTGAGACTCCTCAAGCAATGCATGTGATCACTACAAAAATGCTTTTCTGAAATACCCTAAATCATCAACTAATACATCGATTTATCTAATTCCATGTTGTACTAACATTTGAGAAACAGTGTTATCAACAGTTAAAAAATAAGTCCTTAAGCAATTAAAAATTTCATCTAAAGACAGACCTTTATAGGTGTCCCCCCCAAATAATAATTGAAGCCTTCTTTTCTTCACTGACTTTTGGTTATGTATGTTCTTGCTGTAGCACCAGAAACATAACTATTATACACCTTACATCATCCATTCCAGCCTGGCACAGACACACTCTGTTTAAATATCAGCATCCGGAGTGCAAGTATATAACCAAATCTCAGGTACTGTTTACAGACTTTGAAGATATATTGTTTTTTACTATACAACCTAGTTGGCTTTGGTGTCTGTTTCGCAGGTTCAATATTGACATGTATTTTCTGACCTGGTTTGGAGTTCCCAGCATATGCTACCAACATCCTTCCTTGATACGGTGATCCTTTCTTTGTTAGGCTGTTTTGCCGTTATTTATGCACTTGGATTTCGATTTATATACACTGTTGCATTGGGATTCTCTGATTGAGGATAGTCTAGTCACACAGATTTTCATGTGATACAATTGCATTGCTTTTACAGAAGTATTTTCACATTCTTTATTATGTTTTAAATTTCTTCTTGGGCTGGAGTTATATTTCAGATTTAATTTTATACGCATTTTATCATCACTGAAAGAAGAGTGGACTGTTTGTCTCAGAAATCTTTCAGAGAGTTTATGTTTTCTTTTCATTTACCCTAGCGAACAAGTACAAAGTTACTAGTTTTCTAAAAGTAGCTGAATGTCTGTATTTTTGTTTGCATAAGCTTTACCTTCTTTCACTTTACTTAAATGCTTTAATGGACTGCAAGTTTCGTGTAAAATTACAGATAATATGGTGTAAATTTGTTCAGTATCAAGGAACATATGGAGTTTACCATGAGTTCCAGATTACTGGAATACCTTTACATACTCTTCTCTTAGAGGTTTTCAGTGACAAATCTGTAATTAAGCCTTAAGCATATTCAAATTCTGTATATGTTAAATTATGCTTATAAAATACAGCAGTAACACTAATTTTGGAGAGTTCTAAATGTAGATTTTTTTTTTTTACACTCGTTTCTTGTTTAAAATAGTAATAGATTGCTTTAATAGAACTATTCATGTGTATAAAGAAGAGAAATGCAACAAATGGAAATTCATTTCTTCTCCAGGGTCTAATAAAAGTTAGCACCTGTCCTTAACAGCCTAAACTGAGCAAGCCTGGGAAAAAATCATTGAACACCAGGGGTCTTTTCTCCCTTCCTTGGAAAGGAGTGTTAAATCAATCATACAATATTTAAAATACCAGACAAATTAGAACAATATAGACAGTGAGAAGGGCTAAAAATCACAGGAGGCTGTGCAGGCAATCCTTAGCGGCTTGGGTCTGGATATTGTGGGTAATTATTCTTAAGTTTTATTCACACTGATCCTGAAAAGCAAAATCAGTTCTCAATCACAAAGGCAGTATACACTGCTTTTGAGGACAGACTATAGAGTCTGACAGAAAACTCTTTTCTTCTCAGCTGTCTCTGTTGTACATTTTAGTTAAAAATAATGAGACTGTTGCTGAATATTTTATGAATATTTACATGCAAAAATGATAAAAAGAAATGAAGATAGAAAGAATAGAATGCAGCACTTTGTTCTGTAGTTTATAAATTAGTTACATACATTTTGTTGTAGTTTTGTTTGAATTATACAGTTTACTTTTGGTTTTGTTCCCAAATTCTGTTTATTTCAGAGAACAGTCAAAGTCAGCCACAAATGATTGCTCAAACTTTTGCTGTGGTGATTACTTTTTGTATGACTGGAATACTCTTAGGGCCAGTCTAGCTTTTCAAGTGTGTGACAATGAGAATTGAAATGCCCTTAGCCTCCAGTCAATCCCCAGTGATTCACAGAATTGGTGCTTGAGTATCATACAATTTGGCAAAATATTCTGAAACCTGGAGAGATCCTATCACTATGCAGCTGTGCTACAGACACAGACAATGCAGTTCACAAGGCTACTTCACATAAAATGTTCCTGAAGTGAATGAGGCCTCTTATAGTCTGTTAGGTAAAGCACTGCATAAAGACCGTTTGGATGGATCCTGTGTCTCTTCAGAGTCCTCAGGACTTTTCAGGAACACAGCTGTTTCACAACTGCTAAATTCTTCCCAGAGTCAAGCTGTCTACTTTACATCTCACCTACTTGCAACTTCTGAATTGTTTAATTCTTTGTGCTTTTTTCCAACAGACTACCAACAAACCTGCCAACTGTACAGTACTCATGGTGGAGATAGTAAGTAGACCTGTTATTGTCTCTCAATAGATGTCACTGATTTTGACTCAAACAGTGTTATGAGAAGTAGAATAAATTACAATTACAATAATTCACAATGAAAATTTGCAGTTGCTAGCAAAAAAGAAAATACTCAGTGTTGGAAAATATAAATGAACAGAGACTATGGATAGGGTCACATATTAAAGAATAGAAATACATTTTCTACCGACAGAGGTTGAATTTTTCTCAGCAATGTGTCTGGTTGGTGAATAGGTTTTAAGCATCTGGGAATACAGACACGCAAAATCTGCAACACGTGTTTTGCAACAATAGTGAATCCAGGAGTGCAACCAAAGTAGAGCTCACACCAAAAATAACTTAAAATTGGCTACAACTGGCTGCTTGTCCTCTTTCGTTTTGAAATCATCAATTCTACTTTAACTCATATGCTGAAATTTGTAGCTTTGCTGCTTGATAAACACTTTAAATATGCTCACGTATCATAATCCCTTTACAATTCCTTCCTAGACCTTTAAAGACCTCATGGAAGGAGTTGTTTAGCCAAGCCAAAACTAGGATGTGGTCTTTGCTGTTTACAGATTCCTAGAACTGATATCTGGCAACAGCTATGGAAATATGTGCAGGCTTGAAACACAGACCCGCTTTGAAGCTTATGTCATTTTCCTGCTCATGGAAACAGTCAGTGGTTTCGTGTCTGCTGTCTGGATTTTCCCTACTGCCAGTGCTCATCTTTTTCCAGTTTAAGATGTTTCCTTAAGAGGGGGATCAGGCTTTACAGCAGATACCTCCAGTGTGCCTCGTCTTCTCATGGGAAGTTGGCGTTCTCACTGCTGATACAAAGCACTGTGGGAGCCTGTGAAAAATATCCTGTGTTTGCAAGTTGATTTACATGCTTCACAGTACACTTTTGGTAGCAGAAATAGTGTTAAGAGGGACATTTACACTGACTGATTTTAGGCACTGGGTTTAGGGTAAGATCCCCATAGACTCCTTATATACCCAGCAGCAGGAGAGAGGAATTCCTCCATGGAGTGATTCAGAGCACCTGATGTGAACTCATGGTTTGAGCCACCAGCAAAATAACTTCTTTCTCTCTCTTCATCAGTGAATACAGAAAGCTAATGTAAATCAACCCATTCTGACACAGGGCCTGGAGTTCAAACCCCAGTCAGGGATGTGAAAGCTACCCTTAATGGAACAGTAGTCTGTATACAGAACAGAGCAGTGCAATAGAGTCAGTGCCAGATTGGGAGATACTTTTCTAGCAATTTTAACACAGTATTAAGTAAATATAACATTTATCTGTAGAAAGAAAGTAGATAGTTGATAAGCCATCAACCTACACAAATTTTGTCTCATATATAAACACCTTTATTAGAAAGGAACTGAAAAGACTTTCTTGAGTAGTAGTAAGTAGAATCAGCTACAAGCTTTGGCGAGTATGTCAGTGGAGAGATCAAATACAGATAGTGGGAAGGACCAATGTTATCTGGAGAAGCTGTAGCTGTACTGGAGGTAGAGAGACAGTCCGCATTCCACATAGTAAAATGCAGAGATAGCATGAAATGCAGAAAAACAGCTACATCTGGAGAAGATTTAGTGACCTATACCTCGATCCCAGAAAGGGAAGGGAGACAAATATTTGGAAAATGTTAAGGGTGAGGGAGGAGTAGGTAAAACTCGTTCGACATCTCCAAGCCCATTCACTATCAAAAAGATAGAGGCACAATCTTTACACTCTCAGACTCAGACTCCTTTTAGCGCTGGAAGCTATGCTGGTGCTGTTCCAAATTCAGCTGTGTCACTGCAAGCTACAAAGAACAAATTGCTGTGCCTGAATCCATGTTCCTGTTCTGTGCTGGGGTAAGACCTGTAAACACAAGCAAAGGCAAACTGGGAGCTTTCTGGGCATACACCCAAAAGGTGATGTGAGGATGATTGGGAACCCAGGAATCCTGATGACAATGATGTCTAGATTCAACCTGTAAGAGTCTAATTACACATTTAACAGGGGCCTTAACTGTAACACCCATGTGTCACCCATAATTCAGTCAGACACAGAAATTTTAATCCATCTCGTTTTCTTTTCCCCTGTGCAGCTCTGTTTACAACAGTTTGTTGCATTTTCATATTCTGACAACTAATCAAGCATTTCGAACTTTGTTATTATTTGGATCTATCCTGTTCCCTCATTCTCTGTAGTCTTTGAAAAAAACATCACACTAAAATTCAGATGTTTTATTTTTCCTTAACTTTATGGCTCCATTTTGCCTGCATATATATAAACCCATACACACCTATTTGGTAATGACACACATGCTTTCCTAACTAGAACTTTAAAAAAATGTGCCTAATTATTCTGGAGGAAGAACATGTGCATGTAAACTATCATTCATAACTCAAATTCTACCTGGGAATCAAGGTGTTTAAAGAAACTTTAGGGTCATTATCAATTTTTATGTACCTCTGGGAAGCATTAACAGATATGCCAGAACATGGGGGAGGGGACATTTGAAAGAAGAAAGTGCAAGGATATCTGTGTATATTCTTCCTCTGTGTAGTTTTCTAGTTTTGTTTGTCAATTTCTTGAAACCATGGAGAAGATCTGGGTTAGCAGCCAAACCTCCTGATGCTTGTTCTAACTAAAACAAAGCTCCAAATCTTTTGAGATTTAACCAACACTAATTATTTTATATCTTGTTTTGTAATCTCTCAGTCTCTTATGTAAACACACTGCATCTACTATCATCCAGCCTTCCTTAAGCTGCCTCAGCTTTAGTCTGTACTTTTCTTTCACAAAGTCTTATTCGGTCTGTTGACTGACTTTTGATTACTTCCATATTGCTCTGAATTGGTTTAATGTCCCTGAAGACTTTTTGCACTTTGTGCATCAATTTATCTTTGTTTCTTTTGTCTCTTGCTACTTGCATATAAAAACTGACGACATTTTCAATTGTATTTAAATCCTGCAGATACAATGGAGTTCTCAAAACCGATTGTTTCAATTTTCTGATACTTAGCTTAGCATTATAATTGCATATTCTCTTTAGGGAATCTGTTTTGAATCAGCTCCTTACAATGAAAGTTATGTAAAGTATTCTGCATAGAGTAGCAAAACCACATGAAGAGAACAATCCATGGGGAAAAAAAAAAATTATTCTCTCCTGACTTGGACAGAATTGCTGTTTTCTTAGGTAACGTACTTCACAACAGACAAAAAGATGAGTCTAAGAACTGAAATTTTGTTGGTTTGCTTTTTATCCTTTCAACTGGACTTGTCTTGTTCCCATAAGGTGGGACGTAGTGGATGGGACTTTAACAGGAAGAGTTTTGGAAGATTTTTTTTTTCCTTTGTGTACACTCATGTTCATTGGTGAAGTCCACCTTTGCACCATTTCTGCTAGCAAGGGCAGAAATACTGCTTCCTTTCTTTTGTTTACCATTCTGAGGTTATCCCTTTGCTCCTCCCTGTGTATTTTCTTGACACTTCATAAGTTCTGGTATTGCTTATTTTTCAAGAGACATGTCGGTTCTAAGGCTACATTACTGTTACAAAAATATTCGCTTTATGCTCCTCTGGTTTATGGGGACACAAGAAAGCTGAGTATCCAGGGATACATGAAGATAATTCTGAACAGTAAAAGAAAAGAGGGAAACTGCATATGGAAACAATAATAAATGAGGGAGTGATGAGGTATGCTCATATCACACAGAAGTTTCATGGCTCTGTTGTGTTCAAATACATGCTTTATTAATGATAGTAGGCTACATAGGCAGAAATCATGCTGTTCACAAAAAACTTCCATATAAGAAAAATGCTAGTAATAAGAAGTAAAAATTCAATGTCCCTGCCCCTTTCCCTCCTTCCCAAACACAAAAACTGAGGACTGGGTTAATTTTAAACAAACAATACTTCCCGTATTTTGTATTTAGTCTGAGTAGGTAATTCATCAAATATTTATTATTAAAAAAACCCAACAAATCAAATCACTGAAGCATTATCTACCATATTTCAAGTACACTGTTTAAGAGGTTGATCTGAGTGACATATACACCTGTCCTTGATATCTAAGCCTCCTAGCTTTCAAGGTACTGTGTTTCCACTATTTTAGTAAAGCCCTGTTTCAGAAGCACCCAGATATATGTGCCTTACCTTGACTACTAGACTCAAGCTCTGGAAAGAACAGGATTTTCTTTTCTTTATATATGATTGTCTTCATCTCCCTGGCCTTCTGCAGGATTCAGTCCTTATCCTTTAAGTGTATCAGTCAATCAATAGCCGTTCAGGAGAGTACAGCATTTGCCTCTGTCTTTGAATTGTAATCCTCTGAGCACATTGAAAAACTCTTGTGCTCTCCAGGGTATTCAACTGTAAGATTTCTGACAGTGTCCTCTCTAGCAGCAATAAAGATTCTTGTTCTTCTTACTTTCTAGGTAGTGTGACTCTCAGGTTCAGGCCCAACACCATTTGTAATAGTATTATTAAGTGGTGTGCATAGCTAAATAACAGAGTTGCTCAGTTTTTTTCTCCTACTTTGAGAGGCTGTCAACAGTTTCTTCCCACACCATACAACAAATGAGCCCATGAATGCACTGTCAATATGGCTGTGCAGAGGTTCTTGGTTTTCAGTTTTTTAGGTCAGGTTGTTAGCTACCTTTTCTCAAAAAACTTCAAGTAGTACTACCTGACCCAAATACTGTTTTCTGCTTCAGTAAGACGATGGTATGAACTAGTATTTTTATACCAAGGTGACCAATGGCAAAGCTGAATTTGCAGACTGGTTTCCGAGACATGTCTACTCATTAATTTCTTGAGATTTATTAGTGTATCCTGTAAAGCTCTAGAGAGAAAATATGTTAATTTACATTTGTAAGAGAATTAACATGACGTTAAAATGATCAATTAGTTAATTGTTAAAACATTGAGCTGAAAAGATCTAGGTACAGTAGACCCTCATAGGATTTTCATGGCACCAAAAAGTCATATATTCCAAGAACAGAATTACTGTAGCTTATTTAGAGGTACTGTGCCTTTGTATTTTCAATATATTGCCTTATCAGTGTAACGTTAGGACTTGATCTGTATGAACTCTTTTCACTGAAATGCAAAATCATGCAAGACATAGTAGGGTTTAGGATTTCAGTGCAAACTGAAACATTAGGGGATTCAGAAATCTTCAAGGCTGGGCCAACACTAGCTTTTTCCCCCGCCTTGAAATAAAGTTTTAAAATAAATTTTTACCTACTCTAGTCATAGCTCCCTAAGTGGAAGCAACATGGACATGGTAGAGATTACACCACTGCTGTTCAACCCTGCTCAGGGCTGCCTGTGTGAGCAGGACAACAAAAGGCCAGCATGAGACTGACCTGTGCTGTCACTTTTACTGCCATGACTGACGTTTGAACAGCGTGCCACTGTGAGAGATATCCTGGAGAAGCACTGCCCAAACCAACACAACAATAGCTTGGATTGTCTAGTGAGAGTGATTTCTCATCAAAACGCGGGAGAAGCTCCATCTCTAATCTTCTATGGAAGAAAATTCCCGTCTCTCGCTGCATTTGCCCAAGGGACATGTGCTCCTTTTCTCCTGTTTCACATCAGTTTGATACCTGGTGAGCAGAAAAGGAGGGCAAGAGTTTACTACCCACACTGTCATCATGGCATAAAATCTTCTCATCAGTTGTCCATATACCCCACTGCTCCTTTTCTCTTTTGTAGAGTTGAGTATTTGCCATATAACACTGTGCTAAACTCAACTCAGTTTTGGGGGAAAACGTAACAAAATTGTGCGTTTCATTAAAAAAAAAGGATTTCATGCCAAATTTTCAGAAGCGCAATGTAGCTGGGTGATCCCAGTATTTTATGAAAGGAAGCTAGGTAGGAAGTTGAAGATTAAAGCTCCCATGAATTTTATCATCACTTTTACACAGCAACATTTTTATCCTACAAGTATCAGTTTGGAAATTATAGTGCCATAACAACTTTTTCAGACCTATTGCCATCTAGTAGTTAAACATAGATAAGAATAATGAAAAGAGAATCATTGGGAAATTTTTAAAAAGTGACTTGTTTTTGCTCTAGAACACATAACATTCTGAAAGTTAGAAAGTTAGACCCCTTTCCTCCTCCCTTCCTCAGTAAAAAAGCAGGAAAACCCCTAATATTAAGACGGGTTGACCAAGATCATTTCAAATGCACTGTGATGAAGCCACATCAATGTATAAAGATGGTGTGTATCTAAAAGCAGCACTGACCCCTGTAATTCGTCCGCCTGCTTAAAATTTGTGAGCTATTTTCATGGAGACAAAATTACCACAAGCACACAGTAGCTAATTTTCTAAATGCAGTAATGTGGTTATTTGCCATAATGGCCACAGGCACTGCATCAGTCCACATTAAAGACTAAGAGGTTAATCATTTTGAGTTTAAAAGAACAAAAATCTGACTGGCTTGCTTTTGACTTACAGGACTGTAAAATACATTTGAAATCACCAATTTAATTTTTTGCGGCTTTATAACTTTTAAACAGACACATTTCTATTTATGTATTTATTTATTAAATCTTTTCCTGCTTGAGACCACATATGCTCAGTGTGTGTAATTTTATAGGTCTGCTATGAACTTCTATAAAGAGGTGTGAAATGAAAATATTGACAGCTGAGTTTGCTGGCACAATTACGACATTCTTCAAAGTAAAGGTCAAAACACTGAAAATCATGGATATTCCACAGCTCTAAAAATAAACAAAAATATCCAAACAAATGTTAGAATTTTCCTGGAGGTTTTAGTATTTCTTTAGCTCACTTTTAAATCCTGCCATTTCCCTTGCCAGACAGGCAAATGGTCTTATTTGCTTGTCTTCCTTTCCACCGCTGTTCAGAAATATACAGAAAGGACAAAATCAGGAAACAAACAAAAAAAATCCTCTGTTGAAAGGAAAGCTGGAACGCACAGATGTGTGATTTTAGGAAAGCTGAGGGCAGAGCCCATTTGACAAGTTTTCCATGGGACTGACAGGGAAATGAGCATGACTGGGAGGTATGTGCTGGCCGAGAAAGAAATCAAAAGGCTACAGAACAATGACAAGAAACGACCCTTACCAGCACAAGGCCAATGGCAAAAAGTTGGAGTAACGTTAGCTAGTGCCTCACCCTCTAACACTCTCAGCTTAGCCTTTTGGCTTGGCAAAAAACCTGATCACCAGTGCACAGCCTGGGTGAAGGCAAGGTCTGTGTAGGAAAAGGAACAGTAAATCTTTCCCTGCCACCACCTACCTGCTGGGAAACAGAGAGTTCAGCCACAAAACTTTCCCAGTTGTGGGGCAGAATATGCTTAAAGTGCAGAAAACCCTCTTATGACATTTCTTACAAATTCAAACCCTCTTACAGCCATTGCACTTCTTCCCTATAAAATGGAGGGCAGCACTCTGAGTAGATGTGTCTTTAAGCAGCAGGATGGCATCAGACATATCATCAGGGTGTGTGGTGGGGAAGGCACCAGTCTGAAGGGTTAGTCAGAAACTTTCGGTGGATATTTATGGCTCTGTTGAACTACCACTTGAAATGAAATCCCTACTCAAAGGAATATGCCATATTTGGCTTTCAAGGGTAGCAGGTCACGAGACCAAATAGACTTTAATGTGGACCACGATCAGTTCAAGAATGTTTTTCTGGAAAAATATGGGATAGGATTCATTGACCTGGGAAATTCCTTCCAGTTGCGTGGTCAGCACGGCCAGAATTTCATCCCTGGCTCCTGACCATCCCCATGTCAATGTTTGTATTTTTTTAATTAAAATTGTTCAGGGCACAGTCAGATGTGCTGTGGCTACAGCTTAACTTGATTAAGCGGTTGCTGTCCTCATCTGCTCACCCCCTCTGTCTTGCGCCTGCTCCCTAGCAATGTGAGCAGAACTGTATAAGCACTGATACCTTCACAAGTTTCTGTGAAAAAAAATGTTACAATAAAACAAAAAGCCTAAAATGTATGCAAGTTAGCACAGGTTATTCTCAGCAGTTACAAATGCAAAAAAACCAGAAAATCTGAACCCGCTGACAATGTGCAAATGGAGTCACTCATCTCCTAACCCAACCAGCCGCAGCACAACCAGTATGTCTGGCTATGCCCTTTCACCAAGGTTTTAACCTGATTTAGCTAGGAGCAGTGTTTTCAACCGATACGGTAAATTCACAGATACTGTGTGGTGGTTCTGGCTTTGTTTTAGCCTAAGTCATTTGAGAACTGAGATTTAAAACAATCTCAAATAAACCTGAACAACAGCTTGTGTGGTTTTGAGTGGTGAAACGGAGTGCCTAGTCTATGCTGCTCTTCCTCCCGTCTGCCAATGCTGTGATGCACGAGTGCACAACCCACACAAGTGAGCAAGGAGCATCCTGTAGGTAAATAAAGCATGAGAGAATGGAGTCATTCAGGTGGTCATTTTCACTTCAGTTGCCCAGTACATTAATATGTTGTAATGTGTCTCATGCAATACCAAGATCCAAGTCTGAAATATATTCCAGGACTTGATGATATAAGACATTACAGAACACTAACAGGGCCTTGAAATCTCTCTTTTGTTGCATAAGCAACAAGCCCTAAATAAGGATCGAGTTGGTGTTACTTTGCTTTTTTGCACTCTGACAGCAGAATTTCACACAGGACTTGAAATGTAGTAAAAAAATTTACTAGGGAAATCAACAAGCAGAGCCGTTAGTCTGAGCTGGAGGAAATAAAAACAGACAAACTTTTTTGAATCAAAGAGACAAAGTTGAAGTCAGAAAATTTTTTTCAAACAATAGAGCCCTAAATGCTTTGATGAGTATTTTTTGAGCATGGTCTAGAATCTAAAGATCACCCCAATGGATAAAATATTTAAAAATACTATTCAGTCTGAAGATCAGATATAATCTACTAGTCTTCTGGTATTAGGATAGCCTGTAGCTGCTTGCAAAATTGTTGAAGACAGCAATTATCAGGAAATTGTCAGTACCTGATAAACCAAAATTGTCATGGACCCCGATGTTTAAGGAGCTATTCATCATTTAGATACAATCTGTGCAAATAGTCCAGACACTGCTGTAACATCTGGTACAGCTTCTTTGGCTTTAGTCAGAATGAGTGAGTAACTCTTGGTAAGCTGTCCAAAGGATCTCATGGTCCTGCATGAAGTTACAGAGGCTGCCAAAAGTTGTTGGAAAAGAAGGAAAAGATCATAGTAAAAGCTCTTATAGCATAGTTTAAAAATTTTCAGTAGTTGGGGAAAAATGCTTGGCTGACAGAGCTGAAAATCAAGATCCTCTGTTCAGGCATACAGCAGATAAAACATTACCAAACGTTATGAAAGATTAATTTTACCTGTTCACACTGACCAAAATGAACTAGACAAAACAATTGAAAATCCTAGACACTGCTACAGGAGGGGCTCTGATTTCCAGACTGGCACAATAGCCTTGATGTCAGCTTGGGTCTTGGGCTCTTTATGAGCACTGCCAAGAAGAACGCCAAATGGCTGTGGGTTCTGGTTTTGGAAGGAGACCGACAACCAACTTGTTACACACAAGCTACAGAGGGACAGCTGTTGTATGGAAATGACTTTTAGTTAACAGGCGTAGTTGACAGACTGCAACAACTGGCAAATTATTTCATACGTCTAACTGAGAAGAGAATGCGAGGACAGTTGATGAATGACAAAAGGGAACAGCAGGTGGGTTTTCATTCAGATTAATTCTTTCATGAGGCAGATCCTTAACTGCCCTTCAGTAAAGCGTTAAGGCATACACCACAAGCTGATCCCATTTGACTTCAGTGTCAACTTTAAAAAATAATGACTGTAGAGATACTGTGAAAGAACACTGTAGAAGGCCTTAAGCGAATCCTGTGCACAAGACAGATAGTATCTCCGACTCTGAAAGACAGCATTTGTACCTGCAAATGTTTACAGATACAATTATCTGGGGTAGCAGTAGAGCACTTTCAAAATCGAAGGCAGCTTTTCAAAGTTGGGCTTGCTGCTATGGGTAATAAATATGAGAAAAACAAATTCCTTCTCCTTTCCACATTCTATGTTTCATCCTCATTTGCTTTCCCTTCAACAGAATGGAGAAGGGTGTAACAGATCACCAGGTTTTGAGACTCTCCCTTTAAGGCTTTGCAATCCAGAAGATAGAGTGAAAGATTCCAGTCACTCTGAGACGGACCGTAAATAAGAAAAAACAGAAAAAACAAAGTGCACCATCTTTGAAGTTCAAGACTCGATTGCATGACTACTGATCCTAAGTGCGTGGTTGCCTCTGGTAGCTGTGACTGTGCTGGGATTGGAGTATACCGGGATTGAACTCTTACAGAACAGACGTTAATTCCCAAAATAACAGGTATGTGGCTTGCTGATGTGCTCAAAGATCTGACACTGGGAAATAAAGGCAAACGGAAGAAGTTAGGAGGAATATACTTGAATGAAAGGAAAAAACCCACCTGTCCTAACTTTGTGGATGCCATTGCGCTGTACTCCATGAGGATACGTTAGTCAATGTAAACCGCAAGAAAAGAAAAATCCCTACCACCTCCTCATTAAGCAAACCCTGCAACACACAATCCAGTATGGAAATTTTGGTCAGATTCATCAGCTTCAGTAAATGCCAGCAAAACCTCCTTGATGATGTCTGGAGAGAGAAAGAGGAAACAGACAAGCTAAGTATCTGCAGGAAACAGGGCAAATGAAAGGAAGTTGAAAAAAAAATCATTTACCTGCACTGCTAAATAGAAACAGATGGTGAGATCCAAGGGGAGATAAACATTAAAGACTGGAAACCAAGCAATTCATCCTGCCAGCTTTTAAAGATCCAGTACGGCTGAAAAATCTAAGAACCATAGAACAGCAATGTTAAATGAAAATAAACAAGACTATAGGGCAGGTAAAATGGAGCAAACATGCTGAGCAGAGGGATTTGAGTGCTTGCGACAGCAAGCCCATGAAGGGTTCTTGCAGTCAGATTGCAAGGAGTTGCCAAGCAGAAAAAAATCAAAGGAAAGGCTGAAAAGAAAAGGGAAATTATGTGGCAAAGTGTATGAAGCAAAACCAGTCTTGTGTTGAGATATGGAGCAATCTCAGCAAGCATTTCAAAAAGCTCAATGGAAAAACAGGGCCATTTTGAATTTCAGGGCAGTGGATAACTTTAGAAGAACTCTAAATTTTTTAAAATAAGCTCTCTAATATAGATCTTCAGACAGTAAAACCCAAAGAAAAGCTGCTTGACAGTGCAATACTTGGCTCCACATAAGATATTTCAGGCCCCTTAGGCATAAATGTTGGCTTCCTGCTACTAAATTCTTCTGGCCCACGGAGTACAGAAGTCATAAAGGAAAGATCCAAATTTTTCAAGGTTCTCACACAGCTGCCATTTTGCTCAAGGAGCACTATTTCTGTATCAGAGCCCTCCCTCTAAAAGCCCATCAGATAACCTGAAAAACTCCCCTGGAAATCTCCAAGGGTATTAAGAGGAGATTGTACATACGGTTGGAAACTTGGCTCGGCACTGAACAGCTGTAGGTAATGCTTTTTTTCCTCCCTTTTCAATTGCATTGCAATCCAAAGCAGTTAAGACTCTAGCCCTGTGGCAGAGTCCAATTGTACCAAACAGGAGGAAGGTTTCAGATCCAGCCTGAAAGGCCTGGGTCAGCTGCACCAATGAACAGTGCTATTCAAGCCAAGAGTGCACACCAGCAGTCCCTCCGTGAAGGACAGCACTAGAGCATCACCTCTACACGTGACGTGCACAGTACCAACACTAGAAAAGGAAAACAAGAATGTTTTCACAAGGTTGCCATGTTAAGTTTAACCTTAACACATAAACCTCATGTTTGAACTGCAGCTGCTTTGACTTCGCTAGATTACTAGCATGCTTTAGGCAACACTTGGTCAATGCATACATTTGACCTTAGCTGGAAAGAGCCTTCTAAATCATCAAATTGAACTGGAATAGTTAGGACATTTAGAAGTTGAAAGAATAGATAGGAGGGAGACATAAATATAGTATAGTTCCGTAAGTCCTCTATTTCCTTGGCAAATCAAGTTAAACGGTTACAATTAGAGATATGCAGAGGACTTCTTGTCTAGTCACTAGAGTGAATACCAGCTATATCTTGGAAGTCTTAAATATTTGTAATTGGAAAACAGATCCATGATAAACAGTAAAAATAAAGTAAAAATGTCCCAGATTCTCTCACTCCCCAATGAGATTTCCTTCTCCACCTTAATCAAGTAGATGGCCAAACTTCAGCCAAGTGGCATCTCTTGATTCCAGCACATGTCCCTTTTTGCAGGTTTCTGACCCTCCTTTTCAAATATCCAGCTGTGCCTAGGCATGAGAAGGTGCTCAGAGGCAATCTCAGTGTCCTCTTGACACAGATAAATTTTATTTATGACCAGCAAGATCCCCTTTATAGATGGTAAAGACAGGATTTCAGATGCTTTCCGTACCATAGTGTTGCCACAGCAAATTGATCAAGAGATAATTCTCAGTTGTTGTGTCCAGGAAGCCTTTCTCCTTTGCTCTACAGCACCTGGAAACCCCTCCTAGTCTGGTGCCCATTTGTTTCATGCTGTCTTCTCTCGCTTTATGAATAGTTATAGGGTGAGCTTTGACATTGTTGTCTGAGCAAAGAGATTTTGGCAGGAGTTAATATGCCTTGGGCAGAGAATGGATAAGGTCTTCAACCCCTCCCTGCACTCCAATAGAACAGCAGGGAATGTAACACCTCTGTGGAACAAGTATGCTCCAGAGTCCACAGTAATATTAAACATTTATTTACAATACTGCCTTAAGTTTCTAATAAAAATAAATTCAGTAAACAATCAAAAAATCAATAAGGATTTTTTGATATATAAGGAAAGAAATATTTGGTTGGAGTTCCTAGGATAATGTTACAGACTACTCTTTTCTAAATGTCCCTCTCTCATGCTTAATCAGCTTTTTGACAGTTTTCAGGAGGTTGTGCACTCTCCACTCAGTTATGGAGACTCTAGACCAAAGCATAAGAACCTACAGGTGAAATGATGGACGACAACTTGATTTCCTACCTTTTGCCTTCTCACAAGGCATGATTTTTCCAGTGTGCTGAAAGCAGTCTTCCCTCAAAGGCTGTTCTTTGGCGTAATAGAAGGGGTAACCTTGAGGCAGGAGACCTGAAGTTACACTTGCCATCAGGGAATGTAACTTCCCATTTGCAAGCAGAGATGAAATGACCCATAACACATGAAAACTCCAAAATATTCTGGTTAAAACAGATCGATAGCAATTGGCTGAGAAAACTGGTAAAGACAGAAAGTCTTCTCTTCTCAAAAGATTTTTGCTCTTGCATTCATGACTTGTCTCCTGTGTTAAAGGATTATCATAATCACATATATAGACTTCTCCATCATTGTCACTGAAGACTTCTCTCCCTTCACCCTATGAAACAGAAGAGAACAATGCCACCTTTTGGGGATCCCCCTCTGGAAAGTCTTCTCGGAAGCTTTCAAAAAGTCAAATTGGCTACCTGCTTTTTGTAATACTTTTTTCTTCTGGGTCCCTTCAGTCTTCTCTGTTCTATTTTTATCCTTCTTTTATTGTGGAGTGACCAACTTGAGGTGAGCAGAAAACTTCACTAAGGAAGAATGAAGGAAAGCTTTACAGAAATAGATAGAGATGATTTAATTATTCTGAATAACCAAAAACATAGAAGAAAGTGAAGATGGGGAATTCTGTCCTTATGGAATGCCAGATTTTAAATGATATTTAGACAACAGAGTCATATATAAGCACTGGAGGGGCTTTTAATACTAACAAGACACAGCATTCAGATCACTATTTACGTATTTTCTAATTCTCCCTGAAATCTGCCTACGTGTTGCTTTTCATGCCTAAATAACCTTAAAAGCACAGCTTCAACTGTCCTGTGTAGACAAGATGAAGGACAGCATCGGTGTTGATGGAAGTTGTTTGTTTGTTTTAATTTACCCATGTAAGGAGACCATCTATCATCACCAGAGCAACCATGTGCAAACAAAGAAAGCAGTCATACATAGACCTCCTTGAAATATAGCCCCATGTGTGTACATACACTGTGTACTCACATTCATCCCCCAGCTTTTTTACGTAAGCCTGTTTGCATGAGAGAAAACAGCAAGGAAGCTGTAAGCATTGGGTAAAGCAAGGTTTTTTGACACACAAAGAAAAACCTTTGCTGAGAAAACACTCTGGCATCGCCTTCGTCGCTGCCTCCTCCTGTTTTCCTTGTGTGTCGGTTCTTCAGCCTCTGCTTTCGATTACATTAAAGCTCCAGATCTGTAAATGTCCTGGGGGAAGAACGTGCTTGCATTTCCTTCTTCTTGAGATTCAGAATTACAAATTAATCTGCAGGAAACAATTGCTTAAGCAATTTAGAAATGTTGTGGGCAAGAGTCCACACATTTCCCTTACTGTAGCAAGGAGGAAAAAGGGAGATAGAGAAAGCAAGAGAATAGCGGGCTGCTATTGTGCTACTCCTTGCCACGCTGTATTAATAGTGCTCCTTTTAGCCCCTTAGTAAGGTTAAGTGTGACAACTGAAAATGTTTGTAGCATTACAATACTAATGCAATTGCAGCGTAGTTCTACACTTGGTTGCAACAAGAAATTATCAGCTATTTAACAGCCTTTTTATTTAACAGCTATTCTGACTGCAGTACTTTAATCCATAGCATAATGCCAATACCTGTCACACTTTTTTCTCTGTTGAGTGATGAATAGAATTTTATGCTGACTTCTACAAAACCCTTTGTCATGGGAGAAATACCTTTTTCTCCCATTATAGAATTATGAAGACATCTAAGAGAAACAATATATATATTTTTAAATCTGGCACCTGTTGAAAATATTTGGCTCATAAACTTGTAACAAAAGACACATCAAATGAAAGATAGAGCCACACTGGAAAGAAAACATTTTCTGTGAGCACAGTCTAAGCAAAAATACTCTTGATGTTTCCCACACCACAGCTTTGTGCAGGTTTGTTTATTTTGTGTTGTGTATTGTGTGGGCAGCACAATTTGACATAGTGAGAAAACTAACAATTTTATGCTAAAGCAGATTTCTCAGAAAACCAGTCAGTTTAGAAAGCTAATCCATTGCAACAGAAACCTCCAAAAGGAAATGTAGTAGCAGACAGAATGCCTGACAGTTGCTACTTCACTGGATCCAAAATATAAATGGAGAAAATAATGAAGATACCCAAAAAAGAGAATTTAACAGCCTACCCCTCTGGCCCCTTCAGCAACTGGGACCAGATATTCAAAGGGAATTCAGGGGCTATTACGTGCCTGGTTTCCACAGTGTTTTTGACAGTAACTGGGCTCTCAGAGCTCTGGTGCCTAGAAATTCTTGTTGAACTTCCAAGGGACTTAGTTTCATCACTTTTTGAAGCTTATATTCAACTCCTGAAGCATATACAGAAAACTTTTTTTTTCCATTTTAAAAAGGACCCACCCACAACATCAGCACCAAACTAATCCATTGCCTCTGAGACTCGATCAGACTGATAAGTAAAATTAATCTTGTATTCTAGTACATCATTAGGTAACTCTTTGTTTAATATTCACAGGAAAAACTCAAGGCACTAAAGGTAACTGAAGTGATTGAGGAAGGAGAAAGCAGAAGGATAAGGCCCTAAGCGCATAGGAAAACTACAATTAAGGTTTCTTTAGCAATTCTTTGGCTGTATCTGCAATACTATTTTTGTTCAAGCAACAGTGAGGTTTCAAAATGAATCCCTTCAACTTCCTCGCTTACTATGCTTTGCTTTGGTCCTCACAGCGGTTTTGATGTACTTGAACTACATTCCTCTCTGAGGAAGCAGAGCCAGAATTTCCACTTCAGGTGCAAACCTAGTGACATCCAGCCTGTCACGAGAACACAGATATCTGAGTCAAAGATTGGTGCTTTGGACAGCTTTGAGCCATGTGTGATGAGAATATTTGGTTTGAGGAAACAAACTAAATTTAGTCTGACTAAAAACCACAAACCCCATAGGGAACAAATATTAGGAACTCAGCATCAGCTACATAAATCTAATGCTCCACTCCCGTTGCATCAAATTACTGTTCATGTAGGCATAGCCTCTATCTTTCAAAATACAAATCTTCCCATCCAGACCTGTCACCTCTAGCCAGAGTTAACCAAGAGGCTTCTGTGTGGACAGACTTCTTCCTAGCCTTATACTGCAGTTTTCATTTATAAAGTTGACCTTTTGCTTGGATGGACAGTTTTCCTTTTTATATCTGATATGTACACCAGGGAATGCAATCAGGAGATTTCTATTGATTACTCTCAAGCAATTTAGTTCTGGTCATGGTTATACTGGATTTGCAATTATACTGAGGAGAGGTATTATTGACTCTGCCTGGTAATTACCAGGCTGACATCAGGTTCTGCTATAGTTGAAACTAACTTACATCTCTCTGACCAAGTTGACATATTTTTTTCCCTAAGCAAAAGGAAGCTTATAATTTTGTCTTCTAAGAAACACGCAGAGAGAAATTTAACACCATTTTCCTTTAAAGAGAGTTATGTGTACTTACAGCAGAAAATACATTTAACCTTAATTAGAAAAGGTTTGGGGACTGAGATATTCTCTAAGTGCTACTGTATTTGTAGAAAAGTACTGCCAAGGCATATTCAAGCTAAGGGAAGTTAGATCAGCTGTTATTTGAAGAAATTTAATAGCATTAGCTGGACTTCTCTGGAGGCTCGTCCTACATGCTTGGAGTCATTGTTATCAATTAATATGCTTTAAGAATTGTACTGGCATCCTTGCCTCCTGAGCCCAGTGATAAAAAAGAGAGAGTGTCAGTATTGGGACTTCAGACACACATGTGTCTTTGTCACACAAGCTGCAGGAAAAACACATTGTAGCCTGGAAAAACTTCTTTCATGGTCATACCAAGACTTTTAGTTTCACGCTAGCATGTGTAATGCACATACACACTTTACCAGAAATAAATCAAAGAAAGTTAAACCTTCAGGTATACTTTTTGCATAATTCATCATACTTCTCCACAGAAACTATGAAAACCAGAAGCAGACGCTGTGCATGGCTTTTCTAGCTTGCTTATTACTGCTTGCTCTGCAGTTACTGACACAGTACTTCTGAGGAAAAATAGCTGGTATATTGAGAAGTAATCTCTATTTCTAAGTCACTGCCCTCTTTGTGCCCTGTCATGTAAAACATCTGAGTGATTTATCTGCCGTCTTAGATGACCAACTTCTGACTAGACTAGAGCACAGACAGACACAGAAGGAGAGTTTGAAAGTGGACAAGGACTTAGAGGAAAGGTGCCACATGACAGAAAACAGCAGAGCTGGTCTCTATACAGATCCGAGCCAGCAAACACCATGACAGAGATGAAAAGGGCTGGCACCGTAAAGACAAAAATGCATATAGTAACTACTCAAGAAAACTCTGGCTCCTTCAATCCCCCCCAGCCCCATTCTGTCACCTGGGGCACATTAGTGTACAGACACCTCCTAGCACCTCGTAAGCAAGGCAGCAGCACCTATACCTTGCATGCAAGTGCCAGCCTATTTTGTTTGCTCATTCTTGTGGTCAAGCTTTAGGGATTTCTCGAATGGTGCAGAGATATTTGGTCTGTCAACAAGCAAAGCAGGTGGATCCTTCTGGCGCCAGCCCTGGATGTGGAACAGATTGTGAACGCCTCTCTGGAGCACAGGAAACTAGTGATAGGGACAAAGGAGTTCCTGCAGAGAGCAGCCCAAGAAGCAGCCAAGCTCCAAAGCAAAATTTGTCAGGTGTATTTGTTGTTATTTTAGTTAACTATAAAGAAAACCCCAGGGAGAGGGGAAACTGCATGTGCATGTGCTATGCTCGGAGTAGGGAACATTTCCAAATGCATAATGCATAGGTGTGCACACACATACACATGCATAACTACTCACTGCAGTTTCCTAGAGCCAGAAAATAGCTTATGACTTGGCCTCATATTTGATGCTGCCTGTGACATAAGCACTGTTGATGAGAATATCAGTGCTGTGCATTAAGTTTTGTAGAGGACAGCCTGATTTTCTTGTTAATTTGGCTTACAGTACTTAACGCTTTTTGTGGTGATAAGAATTCTGTGTTTTTCCTGCTATCTCTACACTGGATTGGGAATGACCAGACTTGGATCTTCTCAGATTGCCCTGTCTTGAATGTACACTCCCACAGACACCCATCGGCCATACAGAAAGCACAGTGATGTTTTGCAGCTACTCCCTAGAAATGCCAAAAAAGTTAAGGCTGTGTGCATAAACCTCAAACCATGCTTTTTCTTTCTTCCTCTATGCCCATCTTTGTGAATACGCACAGAAAAGCTGGTAAGTCTGTCATCTCCTTGGGGCAACATTTTCCAAAGCGTTTAAAATAGCTTTTAGAAATAGCTTGAACAAGAAGGAATCTAGCTCTCATCACAAGTCAATAGCAGTGTTCATACTAGCAATTTTCTTGCAACAGCTGAACCGAAACACTGAGGCAAAGCAATTGTAGCTGAGCTCTTCACATGTCCTTGATGATGGTGTGCAGTGGCGGGTAGGGGAGACATAATTCAGATTTAAATACTTGTATGAAATACTCAAGCCAGTTCTGTTTAAAGCTGCTGTAAATGTAGACATACACTTCAAAATCTTTGTAACCTACACACTTCAGTTGGATTAGAATCCCAGGTCACTTTATAAATGCCTGTTTGCATTGTGGAAAAATAGAAGTGGTTGCTTCTTGTAATACACACCTGGCTGCTGCAGTGACCCTGGCAGACAGCAAGCAGAATGGAGTATAAAAATTCTCAGTATTTTCAGTGAGTAGCAGCAGGATGTTTGTACCTACCGTTCCAGGAAAGCAGTAACGCAGTAAAGCAGTAAAAGGTTATATCATTCAGACTTGCCGGACCAGATGATCACCAGCCTAGTTTTTCCCATAACCGCAATGTAATGAATAAAATTAACATCTTATAACGTATCTACACTATTGTTTCTCAAGTAGCACAATGTAATCTCGTTTGTTTGGGATTTTTTTGAACTAAAAATACATAGGTACCACACATTGCAATACTATGACTTTTCCACGCTCTGCCTGAACAAAGTTCTTGAAATTAATTTATGTTACTTCCAGAATTTAACATGATTGAAACTAATTTTACTATCATTGTTAAATGTACTGAACTCAGATGAAGAGTGATTTTTCAAGGCTCATAACCTAGCCAGATCAAATCCATTTTTTGTCTGGAACACACAAAGCGCATGTCTGCCTATTATGATCTCTTTCACTGCCAGGTTTTAACTGTGCCTCCAGCTGTTTTGGCTGGGGAGCTGCTTGACATGAAATAAATAAACAAATAAATTCAAGGTTAACATAATGAGTAAAGTGTACTCTCTATTCTCCCTTGGTTTCTAAACAGATTTTCCGCAGAGTTGCACCTCAGGAAATACTGATTTTAATGTAGCAAATAACCCTCTGAAATGCATAGAACTCATTGTCATAACTGAGCAATTAAAAGTGTTTAGGCTAGTTTTGTCGTAGTCTACATCAATGACAAGACAACGTCTTTACGGACTTTATGAAGTGCAGCAGAGATGATATTTGCATGATTTTACTTACTGTTGGTCAAGGATGTAAATAAAATATACCTGTCTTTTTTGCTCTAGTGTTCCAGGAAATCAGCTATGGAACAGTTCAACATGAGTGCAGAGCAATTTCATGAAGACAGCTAGGCATTGCGCAGAGAATTGGCTTCCTGATAACCTCTTTCTCTTCCTTTCCAATGTAATGGCAAAGTAAGGGTGGTGAACAAAAGCGGGACTAACTGGAAGATCTTAAAACCAGAGAATCTCAGAGGCTACTCTCATTGGCAAAACTCAAGGAAGGGACAAACTCGTAGTTGCAGAGGAAATTACTCCTAAACAGCTTTCAAAACTAGGAGCTGGCCAAATTGTAAAGTATGACTGGGAAGGGCTGTCCAGATTCTATTAACTGTTTTTATGTGTCCTGAATGCCATAAGCAGTTTTTCAGACGACCTTTGTCTCTACAGCTGAGATTTAAAGTTAGAATTAGCACAGATTTAAAATTCAGGACTTGCTGAATTTCTATAAATTCACACTCAATTTCCCTCCATTTCTTGTCAGATTGACAACACAAGAAGCAAGATCTCAAACACTGAAGTCAGTAATCACATTTTTTCCCTTCAGTTATGTATGTATTTAATAGCAAAGGAGGTCCCCATTATGTAGAGAGGATTTTCTTCTAGAAGTTTCAGTAATGTTTACCACTTGACCAGTAAATCAAATTCTGTTCTAAGCTATGCCAGTATACCTCTGTGGCAAGTTTGCTGTGTGCATGGCAAGCTATGCAAGCTTACATAAAATTCAGATCAGAATTTGGATGCAAAGATTTGGTTGCAGGAAAAAAGGAAAATTAAATCTGTTCTCTGAGGTTATTTAACTTGGTTATGCAGACAGACATGTACTTAAATCTCCCCACAAAATTGTTACATGTACTCGTTTAATTGGCTGTCTGGTAGTCTCCTATCAGTCGTATTAATCTGATTTTCAAGCTTACTGAATGCTTAATCTTTTGAAAGAGTTTCTTATTTTGTGACCTAAATATATCTGTATCATTGAGACAAAATGCTTAGAACAGCTTGACGGGAGTCCAAACTGGGAGTTTTCTGTCCTGCTAAGTTAGGCTTCTGGTAGATTTTTAGATTTTTGTATTTGCAAAAGAAAAATAGCATTCCAACCCCTGTGATCATTGCCTAGGACGCAGTTGGGGAGGGGGAAACTAGGCAAAAGGAAATCTG
Source organism: Cariama cristata (assembly GCF_000690535.1). NCBI lineage: Eukaryota > Metazoa > Chordata > Aves > Cariamiformes > Cariamidae > Cariama > Cariama cristata. The sequence continues at coordinate 71,422 of NW_009612254.1, forward strand.
AAAAAAGACCAATTTATGTTCAGGTATACATGGGCATTCATATCTAGTTACATAGATGAGAAGAGACAGATCCACATACAAATGTGCATACTTCAGAAAGAAACGGAAGAGATTTGTGGATTTAGTTACCATAAATGTTTCTAAAATCAGCCGCTGAGTTAAGTTGCATTTTGTTCTCATGTGGGGAGCTGAGAGGCCAGAAGCAGGTTGAACCCAAAATGTTGCTCTTGTCATAAAAGCTCAACTAGGCAGAAAGCTGGGAACATAGCAGTTGACAAAGATAGAGCAGAGAGCTCCACAGCTTATCCTTAATTAGGTGTTGGCACTGACTCTTGTCAAACAAGGGAAAAATGCTGAAGCACACTGACACGCAGAGACAGCACCAGTCACAGTTGGAGAGAATACAAAGTGCATTCAAACTGGCATTGAAAGGGATTTAGATAAGTACTTGAGGTAACAAAAATCGAAAAAAGAGGATGATAGCAATGGAAGCTTTAGATGAATTGCAACCGAGTGCACCTTTATTACAGCTTATCAGTCTCCAGACAGCAACAAACCAGCCTTCCTAGTGCATTTCTCTTCTTGGTCTCCTGGATTAAAGGTCAAAGTAACTCAAATTTATATGTTCTGTCTCTCTTGCTGCTCACACACATTCAGCACACATCTTTGTGAATAGGTATACCAAGGATGAAAGCTTCAGCTCCTGGAATATAATGAAGGCCTTTTCCTTTGTTAAAGAGGCTCCGATTTCCCCACTCAAACAATTATCGTCAGTAAGAGGTTGCAAACAATACGATATTAAAAGGTCACAATAGTACTGCTGGAATAAATACACATCTGGCAATGCGCCAGTCCTAATCCTTCTTGTCTAGAATCACTGCTCTATTTTACAATCATTTGACATATTCAAACAGCTAATATGTGAGTTTATTAATAATACATATAGGCAGTATCCTAACATACACAAAATCTGTGTGTTTTCACAACGTGTATAAGCACTTCAAGCAATAAGCTGTGCACATTTAGCTACCAGATGGTAGTTCTTATCACAGATAAAAGCACATATATGTTACTATAACTACACCCTCAAAAAGAAAATGATAAGAAAAAATACTCTCCACATCACAGCTTACATTATCCACCTACTTAGCCAGAAAACAGCATATGTTTTACTGCTAGGGAAATGCAGTACTTGAGAGAAAAACATGACTGGAGAGGGGGAAAAAAGGTAGAAATCTGGGGTGACAGATTTAATACGGATGTTCAATGAAAGATTTGTTTGGTGTAATAATCATAGAGTGCGTGTCTTGAAATTAGTATATTTAATCTCCGAACCATACACAACGTGCCTCAGAAGTGTCCATCCCAATCCTCCACCCATTTTTATTTTTTAGCACCACATGATCTTCACAGGTTGTCTAAAAGTTAATTTTTTAGAGAAATACTTTTCATTGGGATATCATAACATGATGGTAAAAGAAAACAAAGGAAAAGAAGTGTATTTGATTCACTAAAACCAATAGGAACATTATACTAAATTGTCCTTATGACCCAATCTACATCTGTTCAGAAGGTTATTAGGAGTTCACAACTTTGTTTTCTGTGTTTTATACTTCTTTTGTCTCATGTTTTCCATTAAAACAACTGCAACACCCCTCCTGCACCCCCCAATCTAAAGACCTGGAGTACAGAGGTTTCCATTTTCATAGAAAGATTAATCTCCTCCTAGAATGTTGCATAAACATCTGTGGATGAGCAACTTCAAAAATGTTTTGATCTAAAGCAAATTTAAGCAATGCCTCCCCCCATCCCACCCCCCTGCTTTGCAAGGGCGGCTGCCGCTGCCGGTGGCGGGGGGCTCCAGCAGCCGCCGCCAGCCCTGCGCTCTTGGCAGGCAGCCAAGCAATCTCTGTTTCCCAATGAAGCCCTGATTCCATCTGCTCCAGCAGTGCAATATATTCCACTTCAGGTCAAAAGCAGGGAGTCAGTAGTATTAACATTACGCTAATCTGTAAAGACATTTTCGCTAGGCTAGATAGGCTAATGTTACACAGAGCTTTTAAAGGCTGTGGGGATAAGAAACAGCAGTAATTGTCAGGGGAAGAGACAGTATGCAGAATATAGTCCAAGATGACAATAGATAAAGCATTGTCAGAACTGAATAAAACAATTACTTGCTGAGGAGATTAGAACTTGAATATGGATACAAGCTCACAACCAATTTAATCTTTCGGGCACTTAAAAATAATTGCAAAAATATTTTTCCTTAACTGAAAGGAGAATCCTTCAATGTCGCATTTGCAAAAAAAATGAAATACGGAAATAGGTTAATCTCAGTGCTACCTTCTCTAAGAGATAAACCTCGAGCCTTTCAAAGTAGCAAAGGTTGTTCTTTGAAAAGGAAGCAGACGTGTCTTTTGTTTCTGGAAATCGATATATGCTACACATTTTGCAGATAGGGTGGAACTGTGATCAAACACTTCTGAAATATACATTGCTATATTTTCATTATTACAAGAGCTCAAGAAAACACTACAGCAATACAATAAAAGTAGGTTAACACACACAATTGAAATTCACTATTTGCAACAGGCAAAAAACCAAAAACCAAACCAAACAACCCAATCCACAACACATTTTTCAGTTTCTCCCTAACACATTTCTAAGAAAGTAGTTCAAGTTTCATGCCTTTAGGCACATCAGAAACCATTAAGAAGTACATTTCTGGAAATCATAATGTATAAAAATTCAATTTGAGCTGCTAGAGATTTTCTTTTGAGATCTAAGGAAAAAATATTTGGCTGGAAATGAACCATCTGCAAATCCACACAATTAAGTGTATGACTATATTTTAATATACTTCAAACCATGTGACATGAAAGATAACTTAAATAATAGAACAATAGAGATTCAGTAGATGGAAATACATTGTTCTTTAATTAAAAAAAAATAAAATTGCTAGAAATCCATCACAGTAATGTAACATTTCTCGTATGAAAATACAGGCTTCACTTGTATTTTGATAGTTATTAATTTCCACCCATCCTACTCCTTCATCTGCATCTTAATGAGCAGATGTTAAATGGTTACTTCTCTAGCAGACCTGATTATCATCTCAGAAGTTCACCAATTGTTGCCGTTTTACAAACAGGATTTTGTCCTCATTTGTGAAATAGAGCTCTGCACTTCCTAATCTTATTTTCAGTTGCATATAGCACACACAACATCGATGCATGTGCACACTCGGTGCCTGGGCACACACATGCATCCTGCACAAATTTTCATTCCAGCCAAGGGAATGGTGGTCTAGAAGATTTTTATCTGGTGTCAGAGGTCTGCAGCAAGTTCAGATGAAGTGGGCTGACTTCCACCCCCACACCTCTGCCTTTCCAAGCACTTTGTATGCTAATCACTGCACCCAGCATCTGCCCCTGACAGGCAGCCTGCTCAACCCTGCAGATAACAAATTCGGTCTGATGGCGGCTGGGCCCGACCATGCCACATGCTCCAGCAGCTACCAAGCTCCATTCCTCTGATTAAACAGGCAGCTGGAAAGAGCTTACAGAGCTATAATTGCCTCCGTTATGAAACATCTTCACCTGTTATCCAAAGCTAAGCTGAATCACAGCAGAAATTATTAACAGTGGCTGTTTTCATGCCAGCTTAATTTGAGCTGATGCTGCTGTTCACTTAGCAGAGATGAATAGGTGTGTAGGACGAGACTTTAAACAGAAATGACACCCCAATGAATATTTGCTAGCAACTGTACTGCAGGGAGCTGGGTTGAAGAACAATAGACAATTGTTAAAGGCAAGCGGATGGGGGTGAGAGGAGGAGAAAGGAGCCACAGCCATCAGTGTCTGTGCTGCCAATAATTTTCCAGCCCAATGTCAGCCTTTAACAGCTAAATAATTTTTTTCAATTAGTTTCCACAAACGTTGGCAAACACAAGCTGACTTTTTGTGCATACACAATGGTGTGAGAAAACGACACTGCATCAAACATGGCCAGAAATGTGCTACTCTGCCAAACAGGCATTAAATTTTAATAGTCTGCTTTCATTTTTGCTGCAGTGTGCTTCAAGATGATTATAAATTACAGCATTCTGCTTACTTTTGACTAAATAAGGCATGTTTTAGCTTTTGATTTAGAAGTAATGTGTGCTTGACATATGAAACAAATCTTGCAGATGTAATTTATCACATGGTGCTGTATGTTTCAATAGAAATTGCTGCACTACCTAGTCACCACTTTGATGAGTGGTTATGACTTAGATGCGGCATTTAGATAAATGCATTATTGGAGTCAGAATAAGGCCAGGATTTACCTGCGACCTTCAAAACCGAGGGGGCACTCCTTGTGTTTGACTTCCAGAACCATTAATCAAATACCTCATCAAGGCTTAGAGGGATGGGGGCCCTGAGTAGAGAGCCTTTGTAAATTAACTTTACTGAGGAACCCCCGCAGGTTGCAGGTGAACAGTCCCTGACCTTCCTGCTTTGCGCTCCCACCTCTACACATGTGCTTCACATACCCACAATTAGCCCAAGTGCAGTGGGAAAGAGCTGTGGAGACTGCTGAACACGCGAGCTGCAAATGCCGAAGTAGATTCAAACACAAAAAAGAGCTCCTGCCAGCATGGGCAGATAGAAGAGGCCCAAGCACAGGTACTGATTTTGGCACTAGAAATGTGCCCCATTTTGTACAAGGATCAATGAGTACCCAAAATATTTACATGCCGATGTGTAGTTTTGACTCCTAACCAATATTAGTGACCCATTGTCTCCTGCCTGCAGGAAGAGGAAATTACAGTGTAATAGCAGAAGCATTACTAAATGTCTAAGATTTGTCTTTCTTCTTGGTGAGACATTAGAGATAGCAAGTCCAGGCTTGGTAGACAATGCCAAAGCATTTGGGTGATTTTCTGCTATCTCTACAGTCCACCTGCTTAATGAAACAGGTGAAGATGCCTCTTATGGTTGGTCCTTATGCAAAAAGGGAATAGGAGGAATAAAACAGCCTGTTTATGGATATGGGGATGATCAGCAGATCCAGAGACGTGGGGATGAACAGCAGATCCAGAGATATGCAAAGTCTATTGAAAGGCTGAAATTTTAGTAGCCATAGCTTTGGTATTCCTATGAGGAGTCATCCCTCATTCTGACCACTTGCCCTCTTAAATATGTACCTTTTCAGAGCACTTAACTCTATTGGTATTGTGGTTTTAAAGGAATATGGACTTATTTGATATCCTAAAATATAATGCTGTGTTTACACTTAAGTTGCTGAACAGTTGCCGTGAACTTATTACAGACAGAGCTGTGAGGCTTCATTACTTTGTAAACCTTGTGATGAAAATACTTTGGAAATGCTAAGTGAGTCATGTTCAGATTGTACCAGCCAAGAAAGCAGACTTAGAGACTCCTACTGTATATTCTGTCAAGAAACACCAGCTACAAACAGGTTTCATTTTTAATGATCTTAATAAAAGAGATGTGCTATTTTATAAAATTGGATACATCCATCTGTTGCACACAAATGAAATCCGAGCAAAACTGAGACCTGCATTTTCCAGATTGTTTCCAAAAGTAAGGGATGACAACTCTTGAGCTCAGATCATAAAGTATTGATTGGGGGAGGGGGAAGCGTTAAAAAATGCGGCATAGATTTTGCAAAAGACAAATGGAAAAAATACAGTGCTTCAGGTCAAAAGCTGTCCCTATAAGGTAAAGGCAAATGGATCATCTTCAGTGGGAAAAAGGAAAGGTTCACATGGAACCACATGGAGGTTTTTCTTTTTTTCTCCCTCAAATTCGCCAACTTTTAGGAAGAGTGCAGTGCGCAATGCATTGTCTCCTTTGTAGCTTAACAACTGGGAGCAACAGCAGTAGGAAAGAAGGATTAGAAAAGAGAAACTGCAAACCTTTTACGCTCTGCCACTTCTGAGAGCTCCTATGGGTTCCCCCTCATTACCTACTTCTCAAGGCCCTGTGTTTGGGCACTGGAGTGACAGAGGGAAGTGGACGGGCAGAATTCACTTCCCTTCAGGGCAGACAGAAATAATATCTGTACATTTCCTCCCCTGTGTCTTCATCTCAGCAGTTTTCCCTGTTTATTCTGCTCTCTAAATAGACCCTGCAGCAACTTAGAAAGTCTCACTCAGGAAGCTCTGTACTTTTCAGTGTGCTCCAGTGTGTGGACCAAAAGCCATAAAATGAAGAAATGTGACCTTGAAAGTACCCAGCGGCACAGAAGATGGAAAGAGTTCCTGCTCTGTTTGGTATCTTTGCAATACAGAAAGATAGAGCCAATGCTGAAAGGTTATGTGTAAGCAATAAAGGACACCTAGAAGAGTGAAATCTTTTTGGATATGGGCCTTATAAGTTCTTCATACTATCAGAGGATTGTTCTTTTGGCAGATCACTGTAGCTTTGACCAGTGAATATGTTCATAGAATCATAGAATATTTTGGCTATAAGGGACCTTAAAGATCATCAAGTTCCAACCCCGCTGCCATGGGCAGGGACACCTTCCACTAGACCAGGTTGCTCAAAGTCTCATCCAACCTGGCCTTGAACACTTCCAGGGATGGGGCATCCACAGCTTCTCTGGCCAACCTGTGCCAGTGCCTCACCACCCTTGCAGTGAAGAATTTCTTCCTAATATCTCATCTAAATCTTCCTTCTTCTAGTTTAAAGCCATTACCCCTTGTCCTGTCATTATGTGCCCTTGTAAAAAGTCCCTCTCCAGCATTCTTGTAGGCTTTTTTAGATACTGGAAGGCTGCTCTAATGTCTCCCCAGAGCCTTCTCTTCTCCAGGCTGAACAACCCCAACTCTCTCAGCCTGTCCTCATAGGAGAGGTGCTCAAGTGCTCTGATCGTCTTCATGTCCCTCCTCTGGACTTGCTCCAACAAGTCTGTGTCCTTCTTGTGTTGGGTGTCCCAGAGCTGAAAGCAGTACTGCAGGGAGGGGTCTCACCAGAACAGAGTAGAGAGGGAGAATCCCCTCCCTTGACCTGCTGGTCACACTGCTTTGGATGCAGTCCAGGATACGGTGGGTTTTCTGGGCTGCTGGGTCATGTCAAGCTCCTCGTCAACCAACACCCGCAAGTCCTTCTCCTCAGGGCTGTTCTCAATCCATTCTCCACCCAGCCTGTATTTGTGCTTGGGATTGCCCCAACCCAGGTGCAGGACCTTGCACTTGGCCTTGTGGAACTTCATGAGGTTCGCATGGGCCCACCTCTCAAGCCTGTCAAGGTCCCTCTGGATGACATCCCTTCCCTCCAGAATATCGAGCACACCACACAGCTTGGTGTCATCAGCAAATTTGTTGAGGGTGCACTCAATCCCACCGTCCATGTCACCGACAAAGATGTTAAACAGTGGTGGTCCCAATAATGACCCCTGAGGAACACCACTCATCACCAGTCTCTACCTGGACATCAAGCTCTCTGGACATGCAGCTCTTTGAGTGCGACCATCCAGCCAATTCCTTATCCACTGAGTGGTCCATCCACCAAATTCCTGTGTCTCCAATTTGAGGCAAGGATGTCATGCAGGACAGTGTCAAATGCTTTGCACAAGTTCAGGTAGATGACATCTGTTGCTCTTCCCTTATTCACCAATGCTGTAATCCTCTCACAGAAGGCCACCAAATTTGTCAGGCATGATTTGACCTTAGTGAAGCCATGCTGGCTGTCACCAATCACCTCCTTGTTTTCCATGTGCCTTAGCATAGTTTCCAGGAGGATCTACTCCATGATCTTGGTGGGCACAGAGGTGAGACTCACTGGCCTGTAGTTCCCCATGTCTTCCTTTTTTCTCTTTTTAAAAATGGGGGTTAGGTTTCCACTTTTCCAGTCAGTTGGAACTTTCCTAGAGTGCCATGACTTCTCAAATATGATGGATAGTGGCTTAGCAACTTCATTCACCAGTTCCCTCAGGAACTGCGGATGTACCTCATCGAATCCCATGGACTTGTGCACCTTCATGTTCCATAGATGGTCTCAAACCAGATCCTCTCCTGCAGTGGGTGGTTCTTCATTTTCCCAGTCCCTGCCTTTGCCTTCTGCAACTTGGGCAGTGTGGTTGGAGCATTCTTCAGTGAAGACTGAGGCAAAAAAGTCACTGAGTGCCTGAGCCTTACCCATGTCCCGGGTAACCAGGTGTCCAGTTTCCTTCTGGAAAGGGCCTACATTTTCCGTAGTCTTCCCTTTATCCTCAGCATAGCTCCAATGTTCCTCTAGAAACATTTCTTTGAAGTGTATAAATTTCTCTTAAGCCTTCTACTTTGCTCTGGAGAGAACAACAAGCAGAAGAGACTAAACCAGCTATTTGAAATGTAACTTTGCCAATAGGAGAATGCTTCAAAGAGTGAGACTGAGGAGTAAGAAGGTTGTTTGAAACTGTAGATCCAAGTTTTAGAAGGACTCACAAATAGTTATGTCGAAAAAGCCCTGAGTTACATAGTAAATTTTAATTCAAATCAGGAAAACCAACAGGAAGCAATTAAAAGTTGAAATTATAGGATAGATAGCTAAGCAAGATATGTTGCGGGAAATCACCTTCTAGAAAGGAAAATCATCCCTCTCATCTAACAGATTTCTCTGAGAATAGCAATAATGGAGGTGCTTTACATATGGTTTACTCGGGCTTTGAAAAAGCCTTTGACAAAACAGCTTACAAGAGACCTCAGAAATTCAAATGGTAAAGATCCAAGGGTTAAAATACTGCCAGGAATCAGAAATCAGTTAACATACAAAAAAAAGAAAAAAAAAAAAAAGAAAAAGAGAGACTAATGGTCAGTTTTCATTATGACAGGTTTGCAATGGGATTCTTCATGTTTCTGTACTGGGATAAGACTCTCTTCTCTTTATTAATGTTCTGGGAAAAAAATTGCAGATAGCACAATTATTTAGATTAGTCATTACTAGAGAAGGTTAAGAAGGTCCAAAGGGACCTTACAAAACTAAACGAATAAGCAGCAGGGCTACTTAGATATGAAGTTGACAAATGCAAGATAATGCAGATAGGAAGGAGTAATTAGAAGTAATCAGACTAAATTAATTATAAACATCTGGGCACCTCAGCAAACACCACAATGCAGAACTCCACACAACAGAGCTATTGAGAAAGCCAGCAACATTTTAACACCTTTAAGGGCTTTTCCTAGAAAGCATGGATGGATAGATGCAAATTAACGAATCACCAGCTCATAGCTGGCCACAAAGTCTGGTCAAGTTTCATAGCTTAACGATGGGAGAAGACTGTCTATCTCCCCCCGCCTCTCCAACCACCTCCCAAGTCTTCACTCATTAGGGGAAGCTATTTCCAGAATCTAAACAAATATCATTTGTAATTTGACACCTAAAAAAAAAAGTCTTAGGAGCCACACAGGATTCCAACAAGTGTAATTAATGTCAAGTTGAATACAAAGTGGTGTTGCCCTCCCACTGCCCTCTCCACCTGCCGCCCGTCTGGTGTTGCCCCCCTGCTGCTCCATCCACCTGCTGGCTGTCTGGGATTGCTCTCCAGCTGCTGTGCCCACCTGCTTGCCCACATCCTCGCAGGCTCCCAGGCCCAATGTGCTCCCTCTGCACCCCAAATGGCCTCGCATGGAGCCAGCATCGCAGCATGACCATGCAGAGGAGCATGGGAGAGCTGTCATGGGCTGAAGGGAGGCAGAGGAACTGCAGGTGGTGGAACAAGACTCCATCCATCCAACAGCACCAGCAAGGTCGCCCGAGCAATGGGAGGTCTGAGGCAGCTGAGGAGCTACTGCTCTGTCCCCAGTGCATAACGCTGGTTCAGCCTTACTGCTCAATCAAATTTCTTGTTCCATATCCTTGTACTTCTCTGGAAGGGGAAAGGAAAGGCTCCTGTCGTAGGCAGATGTGCTGATGAGGATTTCAGATATCTAAGCATCCGCATTGTATCTGGTTTCCAGTAAAGAAGTCAGAAAACCCAAAGTGTGCTTGAAAACCAATGTTATCATTTCAGTAGATTACTTTATAATGAACTGCTTCCACTATGGATCAAAGTGATCTACTACACTACATGATTAATTTCTCTGCTGTCCAGAGAACGGAAGGATGATATTTCTTTTTCTTTCATATTTCAAGTTCTGCATTGTATCAGTGAAGGAGAGCACAGTATCAAGTCGCAGAGCGACCTGACCACACACAAAGAAGTCACATCGATAATAATGGTTAAGGGATTTCTACTAAGCTCTCTCTATATTTATATGCATATACACACAAGTTCTATTTTACCGTAAAGGGACTTACTATTTTATTTAAAAATAGATTTTCTTTCAAATATACAGCCAAATGCTGATAATAGTTTGATTTAACTTCCTTGACCACAATGTCAGCATACTGGAGTCCCTCAGAATAACCATGGATAACTATGATTCATACCCTTATATAAACACATCATCAAAAAGTAAGTGTGCATAAAAAACCCCAAAATCTTTTGCTTTCAATGAACATCTGTCCTCAGGGAGGCAAGGTCTCCTGATTGTTGTCACTCTTACTGGAAATAAATATAACCATGCCATCTCTTTCTACATTCTGTATGTTTTCACATCTGTTTGTTGTCACCCCATAACCTGAATATACAATATTTTCAGCATGCCAATAGTATTCCCATTCATTTGACCTGAAGCTCAGCTGGGAATAAACTCCTCAGTTAAAAAAAACATCCAAGCTGGAAACAAAAAGTATTTTCTGGATAAAGGACTTTCTGTCAGTCAGTATGAGCAACAGGACTTAGAAGAGTGTTTTGCTGCATCCCTAGATATTTTAAACCATTGGAATCACAGCAGCTAAAGAATAAACAGTAAAAGAATCTCAGTGGGTAATCTTCCAGATACAGAAACCCTTGTAATCTCCAGCATACCCTGTCTGTCCTAGGCCTAAAGCTACTCAAAAATTGGAATATATCATACCATGCTACGCCATGTTACTTAGCTGTGCTTCTCCATCCATACTTCATAATCTGTGCTAATTTCTGGTTTACTTCTAGATGACACTTAACGAGAAACTGTCTGATTAAGTCTGATTTAGGCACTGAAAATAAGGACAAATGGACTTGTTAGTTTGCCATCCAGTTTGGTTCTTTTTAACCACACTTGTCTGTTGCATTTTTTGTCTTTGACGTTCATCTGTTCTAGTTGGAAACAGTATGTGGGAAAAGCACTTGGCTCTCTTGTTTGAAAATATCACCTGAAACACAAAGAATTTTAAAAAGCAGAACAGAAATAGAGGGAGTTTAGGGTCAAAGATGGAAGGATATCCATTCTGTTAACTGTAGGGAAACTGGAAACTCAGTCACAAATGGACTGTTAACTGCCAACAGAATTTTTAATACTTTCAGACTTGACATTAGAAAGAACTTCTTCACTGTTAGAATTGTTAGGCATTGGAACGGGCTCCCCAGGGAGGTGGTGGAGTCATCGTCCCTAGAGGTGTTAAAAAAACATTTAGATGTGGTACTTCAAGACATGGTTTAGTAGACATGGTGGCATCAGGTATACGGTTGGACTTGATGGTCTTTGAAGTCTCTTCCAACCATAATGATTCTATGATTCTATGATTGTGTCGAATAAGTCTTCTTAAAAAAGGTCCAAATGATGTTCGCAAAGAGATAATCAGTGTTTATTTCTTTTTTTTAGCTTTCGTAGGGTAGATAAGTGCTAAAAAGCTGCTGTAAGCCTCTTGTTCTGTCCTGACATTTAGCATTATGTGGGCTATTCAAACTGGTAGCACTCATGTTTACATACGGGAGGGTTACAGGTGCTCCTTATCCTCCATGCAGAAAGCCCAAATTTATTCACCGTGAGCACGCAGTGCAGAATTTAAATGTTAGCGCAAGCTTTTGCTGACTCAAAAGACAGTTTTCCTTTGTGCAGGAAGGATAGGAAACCATTTAATTGACTTGGCTCTGAAAGCATTAATTAATTTACTTTTAAAAAAAAATGTTTTGACATCAGAGAGTATAAGTATCTTATAAATAAAATATAACTTATTTTTTAGACGCGCTTTCAAGACAGAACTTTTCCTAGTGTGTTATGAAACATTTTGTTTCCAGGTATTAGTATAAAACATGGCCACATGTTAACAAAGAGGAAAAGTTTTGGGAAACGCTCCCTATTTTTTCTTTTCTGAATGCATGGCACAGATAGAAACATTGACACCTCCTGAACATTTTTTCTCAAGTTCTGATGGAAAACAAGATCTGTAGATATTTACAGGGAAGTATTACAAAGTGTTACAGTTTGAGGAGCTTTCTGAAACTCTAAGGAACGAACTACACTTTCTACTACATTATCTAACTTTTAAAGAAAGGCTAGAAAGAGGCATATTCTTTTTAAGAAAAGCAGGTATCCTTCTAGCTAACAGTCCTTTTCCTCCTTTAGTGCTTGTGAGGAAGGAATGTCCAGGAGGTGGACACTATTATTTAGCCTTCCCACTAGTACCCAGCATCAGTGGGAGAAAGCAAAGTCCCTGGTCACGAAAGCATCCCCCCACACACTCTTCTCCAAGCACTCCTTCATCTTCTCAGCTGCCATGGCTTGCTGCTTAGCTGCTGCCCTCAAAATGTGATGTGTTGCCGTTCAGTGTCAAGGACACACAAGGTATACCCAGCCACACCAGAGAATGTATTTGCCATACATGTTATACATCCTGCTCCACAGTGACTCCATGAACCATGCTGACCCTCCTTCTACACAGTGGATTTTCTGGTTAGCATTAAGACAGAGGAAGGTCACGTACACCAGTGGGTGCCGTCAGGTTAGTGGTTCCAAAATGGCAATGCTTTTTCAAAATATGTCAAACTCTAGCCTTTTTTCCAAATTGAGAAGGTGCAGAACTGATGTTTTTGACAGAAATGCTTAGGATGCAAAGCCTGCAGCAAAACACACAATTTCTACAGCTTTCTACTGTCCTATTTTGCTAAATGACCTACTGAACTGAAGGGAGTTTTTTCCTAATCCACCAATAGCAGCTGGCTCCCTTTCCCTGCCTCCAACTGTTCAGTCATTTTACTGACTTGGAGTTATGGGAGGAAAATAAAATGTCAATAAATGAAGGTCTTGGCATTCATTCTGTGTGTTATTTGCTAGCAGCACTAAAAGGGGAAAAAAAATGAAACTAGGCTAGGCAGTCTAGAGGGAAACTGTGGAAATGACTTGTAACTAAGAGGATGTGACCCTCTGCATAATTCATAATCATTAGTCTTAAGTGACACTTCTGCAGTATGTGCAGTAGTGCTCTCCAATACGACAGGTCTGAGCCCAAATGGCCCACTCAGCAGCAGTCCGATTGTGATCAGATTTCCCTGAAAGACAACTCTCAAAGCTACATTTGCTCTGTGTACATGTATATGTGTGGTTTTTTTTTTTTTTTAAGTAAAGATGCTGGCTCAGCCTCATCATGTGTGCAATTTAAGGGTTGCTCAAGTGATTCTTTAAAATTGCATAAAGGCAGTTCTGCTGTGCCTTGGAGACAGCATTGCTGTAATGTTCTGTGCATACATCTGCATGATTTCTCAAAGCTAATTCAAATTTAATGCATTGGTAATTCCTTTTCTGCAGAAATCACCCAGCAGTAATCTGACGGTTACAGAATGATCCTCCAGATCAAATAACACTTCTAAAATAGCATAAACCATGAGGCAAGATTATAATGGGTTGAATTAGACTTTCAATGAGTCATTCCACCTTCTTTACAATCCTAAACATAGCAACCTGATGTCAAAAGTATTTTTGGAAAGTGCAGCCAAAAGAAAGGTATAGTGTTTAAATCAGCTACAAGTTTACAGCAATGTATAGTCAGAAGAACATTATAACAAAGGTTTGAATCAGTAGGAACTTTAAGAATCAGAGGCATTTATGTGTTTGGATGTGCACAGAATTATGACATTTGGTTATTTATGTAATGTAAACAAAGTATGAAGACTATGAAAGCTGTTTATGGAAAATGTAAATTACTCACAGTTAAATTTTGATGTAAATTGAGCCTAACCAAAAGAACAAAAAAAATTACACTCCTCTTGCAGTTTAGACATCACAGTACTAACAGGCCATTAGTCTCCATTTCATCCAAGCAGGAACTTACTGTAAAATGTTACCATGTTGGACTACACTGGAACAGTAAGTTAAATGGGTTTACTTGACAATGACCAGTCCTAAAGAGAATAAAACTTGTTCTATTTTGGACAGCCACATTGCAATTTAGTCCTACTTAGCCACATATTTTGACCACAAGAAGCAAGTATAAGGTTATAATTAGATTCCTTGAACTCTATGACTTTTTCCTGCACTGTAGCTGGATCAATACAAACATGTTGCACTCAGCCCCTGTAGCTTAGTTATGAGATACAGCCGGCAAGCTGGAAATAAAACGAAAACCCAAGTACTTCATGAGAAGTACATACTTCAAGACTCAAAAACCAGTTGTTTTTAATCTGGGCTGTCTCCATTCTCTGATTTATTTTCAGGAATATTTATTTGCAGTTAGGTCCAGAATATATTCCACAATGCCGTGCTCAACCCTTTACTACATATCCTGGAGATCAGTATAGCCCAGTTTCTTCACTGTCCCCCATGTGTTTCCACAAGAGACAGAAGTTGCATCTTTCCACTACTTCTGCTATTTTCACTGCCACTCACACAAGCTGGTCTGTGGTGTATGTAGACAAGAGACTTTGGTCATCTTGGACTATTGTGAAGAGTATTTAAGAGGTCAGTATCTCTCACCAAAAAAAGTATTCTTCAGTCTATACCAAAGAGACCTGACTTTTCAAGGGAAGCTGATTCCAGCTGGCTTCTTCTAGATTAACAGTTTGTGGAAACAGAAAGGACTGTTTCATCCGAAAGAATTAAAGAAAAGATAGCTCAAACCAAGATCCAATAATGTCATGGGGTGTCCTATAAGTTTCTGAAAAGCATATTTCAGAGTAGGCATTACATCCACACCTCAGAATAAAGACACCTACAGAAGTGTTAAAATGCACTTAAATTTATTGAGAGTAACAGGACTAAAAATCCCTCCTATTCAGTCACTGAAAGAACTGGTGTTTCCAGGAAGTGGTCTTTTTTTGGCACCATTGGTAACGATTGCCAGAAAAAACACCACATCTATTTCCACATTAAAATAATAGTAATTAAAAAAAAGATTTCCAGTAACTTGTGCTTAATCCTGCTTAGAAAAGAAAAAAAATCCTTCTTCCTGATTTTCATATACACTATAAAAATAAAAAGGAATGTAAAGATAAGAAACTAACATTCCTTCCTCCTCTTTTAAAAATTGACATAATTTGCATGATGAGCATTTGACATTAATTATTTGCCAAGCTCCATATTGTGTGTGGGTTTTTTTTAGAAGGATATTTTATTGTATGAATTGTGAATGTCAACAATGACTTACTACCCTGAAGAAGTTTAAAGGGAAGGCTAATATGACTTCTTATAGCAAAACCCTATCACAGCTGCTCCATAGAGTCAATTACACTGCTGTGTATTCTCAAGCAGACTTATTTTTCACAGTTGGAGTGAATGAGGAGCAAGGTGAACAAACACCTCTGTAGTGATTGAGGACTGACTTTCTTTTGTTTGCAGCACTTGGAATAAAGGAATCTTGCCTAATGAACCGAAACCATTTATCACTGAGCGATGCAAGGCAAGCATTACTGGCCTGTCACCGCCAGAAGAGTTAATATAGAAAACATGGCCTGCACTGTCCACCAGAAGTTTTTGGACTCCACCACAACAAAACAATGACAAAAAAATCATTATTCATGGAAAAAAAATCCATTTAAAAAATACAAACAGTTCTACTTTATGCTGCATCTTGACCTGTACTCTTTTGACACACCCCTGTGCAAAAGGAAGGTTCAAAATTAAAAGCACTGCAATCTACCTTCTAAGCAGAACTCAGTAATGTCTGAGCTCACTAGATGCAAAATAAGAAATGTGAGGTCTTTCCATAAAGGAAAAAATCCCAACATCCTCACCCCCTCTGAGACCTGAAAAAATAACTAGCTATCCCCAAATGATAAGTGCTAGAGAACAGCAAGCTAAGTTTTAACACTGTGAATGACAGTTTGCATATGGGTGTTTGTTTATCAATTGGAACAATCATCGTGTTGTAGATCAGGTAAAATTCAGTGTTTGCAAAAATATTTTCAGATGATCTGTGGAGGCAGTAAGGACCCATGGATACTAAAGAAGCAGTTTCTTCCCTGGTGTTTGGTTTTGCTCTTTGCAAATTTTTACATTAAATGTGATGGTTTGCATTAGTAATGCTAACTGCTTAGGTCTACATGATTTCTGTCGCCAGGGTTTCCTAGTCTGATCCATGCTGTGCTGGTCAAAGATACTATTATATGATTAGTGTTCTGGTGATTCACTTCATCAGTTAAAAATAGTAATATTTTTAAGATCAAAACCAGGCTACTAAGATCTATATGTGTTCTTAGAATTCTACAATCTGTTAATCAGACTATATTTTGACTCATCTGTTCTTTGGATGATCAATGTCTTTTTAGATTTGCTTTTAAAAAAACCAGAATTTAGTCATTTCATCTAGGCAAAAAGAGAAGGAAGAAAAGAAATGCAACAACTTTTTTCTTGAAGTATGTGGAAATTATTCCAAAGAAGTTAGGTGCATGCAAGTTTAAATACATACTTAGTTTACTCTGTTTAGAGAGGATAGAAATGGCAGCATGGTGTAAGGTTTTATAGACTTGGGAGAGTTACACCGTAAGACAAGCCAAGCGTATCTTGTACAAATCATCACAAATAAAATACCTATTATATCTTCTATCACTGCATGTCATCACATGTACTCAATGCAATTGCAAAATCAGAGTTTGGGAAATATATCATGACATTAATAAAATTATCTCTGGTATAATTTTTCAGTTCTCAGCCCTACAGCCAGAGTCCTGTAGCACCAGGATACCTCCTGGTGAAACAAATACAGAATGGAAATAACTGTAAGCAATGCCTTTCCAAATTCACCAATATCAAGTTGAAAGCATTTTTAGCATTTTTGAACAGTATATAAAACAATGGTCCCTAACTATGCAATAACTAGAAAGATGGCAATCTGGCTTGTTAATGGTAAGGAACACCTGCTTGTATCTTTGACTGATCATGTGACTTTAGACTAATTCTTCACTGGTCCTGGACAGAATCTTACACCATCTGTGCGAACCAGCTCTCTGTAGTTTCTTTGGGAAATACTATAGTTGCATCCATTGAAGGAGAGATGTGTTTTTCTATGAGAGGTAATTAATCGTGTGTGTTAGATGGTTTAACCAGGGATTCAGGGCTGAGCTGGTGTACATCTGTGAGGAAGCTCCTTCCCAGATGACACATGGAGAGTGCTGATGAATCCTCCACCACTAAGCAAAAGCAAGTCTTGCTTTTGACTTAACATTTACTTGCCTTAGCATTTGCTGCTGCTGCACAGTTACAGTGACTTGCTGAAAAGTGGCCTCTCTGGGATACCTAACCTGCTTTTCCTGTATCTGGCATTTCATTCCCAATTTAAATCAGTTTAAAGTTTTTTTCTCTCAGATGGGTACTCCATAAGTATTAGAAAGGAAGGAGTTTTGAATTTTCTTTGGGTACATCACTCATTTTAAACACACTCTTGCTAATGGTTTTCATCTCAGAATGCATATAAAAAAAAAAACAAACCAGGCTGTAATCTCATCATGGACCCACTGCCTCTATTTCTATATTACTCATGCAAAGTTACTGAAAAAAAAAGACACCATTGCTTTGAAAATCCCCACTGTTCCCCAAATGTGCCATGGTCAATTTGGAGTGCATGAGACTCTTCTCACAAATTTGTAAAATTAATTTAGTAAGAATGACTTTTAATGCTAAATAATTGGCCGCTGAAAGCTTACAGAGGTCATCAGATGGAAAGGGATTAATAAACGCACATATTTATAAACACTTGTCTCACTGATAGAAAGAAAAACTGTCCACTGTAAGTGAAAACACTTAAAATGTGGATTAGGTTAACATTCCAATTTGAGACCCTGCAGAAACACATGTCAAGAAAAACCTAATAAAAGCCTTCAGTAACATCTTGCAATGCCTGTACACTTGGCTACAAAATTGCAGAGATCACACACAGCACTGTAAATAAATAGATCCCTTTAAGTGTCTAACCATTAAGTATGTTCCACAAAAATTTAAACTAAAACAAGATGATAAATACAATAAAATTTCCTCTGATTAAGCAGTGCAGCAATATTTATATCTTTGCTACCAAGAAAGAAAAGATTAATTTCCCTTCATGTGCCCTGGTTTACAAGTAGTTTAGTGGCCTCTGCTTGATGAAACAAATTAATGACTACTCTGGATTTTGTGAACATCTGAAAACAACTAAGAAAATTAATACCAGCAACAGTGTGTGCAAATGCCTATGCACACACATGCAGCTTGATGGTCTTTGCACTAGCCAGCAATGACTCAGGAATTGAGTGCACCAAATGGATAATATTACTGAAAGAGAGTAGCAAGAGCAGAGCTGAGGGAGAAGTAATCTGGCATATTGCATGAGAAAATTACATTATTATCCAAAAGTAGATTGGTTTACTTGCCCAGTACTCACAAACTCTGTCCCTTGATAATCATCTTCACACTCAGCTGCACTTCATAGCTTGTTTGCCATGTTGCACTGATGTTTACTCTCTAAGTTCATTTGATGTTGGCCATTTGAAAACATTACCATTTAAATTAGTTCCTGTAACTAATGAGCATATGTTTCATGTGTGTTCCACAGGAACACGGAAATAAAAATATTTTGGGTTAACATCATTTTTGATCACGTCTAAGCATCTTGGAAAACAGAGAACAGACAACAAAGATTTATTCTGACATAAGATAATATAGCAAGAATTCAAAGAAATAGACATATTACATTGTAGGGATTTTAAAGCTTATTTAGACATTATAAGCTCATGACTTTTCCAGCAAAGCTAAACCTGATAGATATGAGGACTCTAAGAAAATCTAATTGCTCAATAGGTAGTGAGGCAGAAGAAATTCTGAGCAGCAGCTCACTTGCTAGCTCATAGTCCGTGCTATCATGTCTGGACTATAAATGTTGAAGCACTGAAACACCAAAGAAAAAAAGCTGTGCAATAAAACAAGGAAAAGAGATAGCAAAAATACAATAACACTACATTTGAGGGACAGTTGTTAGTGTCTCTCCTGTTCTACTTCTGAAGGTTAAGGGAAGAGGTTTTTGTTTTTCAAAAGGTATGCCAGTCCAGTCCGCATTTTTAGTTTTCCTGAGTATCTTGGAGCTTAGTATAAGGGTAGAGAAGAATATTGGATATGAAAAGTACTGAAACAGAAAAAAAGAATGTTAAAACACTGCACCAAGTGGCAAAGAGGATCTCATACTGGGAAGAAAAGAACTGTATGTGGGGAAAAAAAAATTGTAAAGACTTAACAGTGATATTTGACCCTCTCTACCTTCCCAGCCAGTTCTGTATGTTTATAACATTGGAGAAATTTGAAAATATCTGCATTGGCTTCAAAGTTTTGGCTTTGATACATTTGCTTATTGAAACAGTTGACGTAAAAAACAATCAGCACTTTCCAATTTGTAATGCGCTGCTATTTTAGCTACCAGAGTTTGTCTCAAGAAGTATGTTTTTTAGGCAGTGTGGGCATACGTATGACTGGCTGGGAAATGTTCTATGCAGATTCCATTTCGAACAGACTGGGAGGAAGCCCTCAGGCTCTGCAGTTGCCTTGTGGCCTCACCTTATCTGAAGATGAGGAGTAGACTACAATTTGGTAGAATCAGACTATTCACAGAGTTTTGAGAAATCTGACTACAAATACTAGCATTTGTCAGCTGCTTAAATGTTATAAAAATTAATGGAGACATTTTCTGGTTGGTGACTGCCATCAAAACTCTGGCATCAGAGGTTTCCAGACAAGTCCTACTTGAGTTAATGAGTTCTACATGCAGAAGACTTGAGAATGTACCATTAGGGTCTTTAAATCCACTCTTGTTTATAAGAAGATCTTTGTGATTTTGTTAGTCATCAGTCACTTAGTTTCCAACATTTCTTAGCAACAAAATCTCATAGCCATCCTCCCTAGTTTTATATATAGACACTAAAGTTGAAAACTCTCTTTTTAATCAAGCAAATATTCAAAATGTGGAAAGTAAAATTCTCCTAATTCTCTGCTTGACTGTCAAACTCACAATAGCTCTTAGTCACACAAAAGCCTCTGATTACCATTTCAGAGTCTGCTATCTGCTTTTTTCTTTAATTTGAGTGAGCTTTTTTTTTTAATATCTTAGTTAGAGATCTTTTAATCTTGGCTACTTGTATTTCATCATACTTTTGAAGTACATTTATGATATGTGATCATTCTACAGCAGTTCACAAAACTGTTTCTATCCCATGGAATAAAAACTTCAAGTGGTTCCTAATACAGAGTTTCTGGTGTCAAAAATAAAACCTTGGCCATGATAAGTCTAGCGGGGAGCTAAAAACAAAATACTAAACTTAATTTTTAATAATTGAGCCTAATGATTTGGCTCCCGTAATTTGGGACCAGTACGAAACTAATAGCCAGTGTGGAACAATTTTCTTCTCTCATCTGAAGTTTGTCTGCAGTCATATGTCTGCAGATAACTGACATAGGCAAATACCCACCATCTGGGTGCTTGGAAAATCATTTTGGCTTAGGACAGAGCAATTTCATGGGAGAAGAAACAGACGTAAATTTTTCTGTGACAGCAAGCATTAACCTCATTGTGAGTTACTGGGGAAAAAAGCAACATAGCACTTCATGGTTATGATGAGAGGGTTATCTACATTTTGAGTTTTCCTCCACTGTGGCTAAGCTATATTTCTAAATGAAATTTCACCTTCAATACTTCCTCAAGCATCCAAAAATATTCTGCCTTTCTCTTTCTGTGGGGCTATTTTTGTTAATAGTGATAATAAATTCAGAGCTAAAAAAAAGGAAAATCCATCAAATAATTTCTTTTATGGGTTGTCTTTAATTTCGTGGGTATTTTTGGGTTTCCATGAGAGGGAAAATTATGGCTGCTGTTTCAGTTAGAAATAATTCTTTCCCTCTTTGCTGGGATGGAACCTGTGGCTTCCTGTAAAACTGTGGAAACATATAACTAGGGAAAGCTCCTGAAAAAGGGAAACTTTACACAAGAAGAACCAGAAATTCAGTAGGAGATGAAGCGAGCAGAACTGTCTCAAATGGTCCCAAGGAAGACCTGTTCCTCACATCTGATCATTATTCTCCTTTTTTATGAAGCATGTCATCTCCTCTTCATACCAGGTCCACACCAGGATTCAGCAGTAATGAAAAACTACCCTGCCTACAGTGAATTTCAGGCTCCACACAGTGTTAGACGACAGAAGCAAAGCAGAGCATCCTCACACAGGTTCTGCTAACAGCTCCCTAAGGGCACACTGACGGCCCACAGCACTCTTGCTGACCCTGTGCTGTGGACAGCCAGGCATCCCTGCCAAATTTCCACCAGTGATGCACTACTGTACTGCTACATACCAAGCCGTTGCCAGGTGGAAAAAGTAGCACAAGACAATGAAACTGTGTGAGCAAATGAGATCCAGAAACTGCTGCTCTCTAACATGCACCAGTGCAAGTGGAAAAAGGCACATGCAAAAACCAGCAGTACTACTCTCTACAAATAAAACTTGTTATACAAAATGTTTAATTTGGCTGAGTGTATCTTAATCCATTTCTAACACTACAAATAACAATCTCATAGTTGATTATGGGGACAAACAGTTCTTTAATCAATTTAATAAACATAATCTTATTAAACAACTCTTGACTCAATAATAGACCATGTCCTCAATTAACCTGAGTTATAAAATACTTGTCTAAATAGACAGCCGTCAAACAGGCTACTGAATTCATAGATAAGCTCCACTGTTTGGATGAGGAGAGAAAGGAGAGAAAATGCATTTTCTAGCAGATGCAGTTTAGTTGTTTTAGATTTGCTTTGAATGGAAAAAAGCAACAATATTGACCACAGCTACTTGCAGGAATGAAAGGCATCCTGGGAAAAAACTCACCAGAACACATGAATTTGAATTACTTCAGAGCTACCCATGCCTTTATATTAATCTCCTTGATGCTTTTGCAGGGAACTTTACATTTCTGAATCACAGACCTACTGGTCCTGTTTAATCTCCATTAATGCCCTGCCCACGGCGACAGATTTACAGACAAGGGGACAGATTGTATTACAGACAGAAGGACAGAGGATAGGAAAGAATGTCTTACTATGTTAAAGAATCACTCAGTCCACACTGACTTGTTTTGAAGCCTCATAAAGAAATTAAATGTTAATTTGGTTGCTTTGCAACATCAGAGGTTTCTGCTGCTTGGCTGTAGACAACAAGCAATGCAAAACTTGTCAATGTCTGTACATCTTCTCGCTGCTGCCTACCTGGCTGATAGCAGAGGAGACTGCTTCCGCTAGGATTAGTATGGAGTCTCCCACAGCATTGCATTTCCTTCTTTACTTCCTGAAATTTCTTAAAATGAAAGAAGAGCTCCAGCAGAGAAAGAGAATACGGACTGCCATACCAGTTCTAGCTGTCCCACAGTATCTGAGCTAAGAGCAACTCTGGTAACTGAGAACAGATCTGAGAAAGCACAAATATCTAGAGACATGAGTTAGCTATGTTCAAGAACTGCTAAGCATTCTATCAACAAAACCAATAAAAAACTTCTTAACAAGCTGTTTCCACCTTCCCCTCTTCTTCCAAGACCTAATCTGAACCTTAAATTTGTGTGTTTTTAGAATAGCTGTTATTAGTATTTATCAACTCACTTTCCTTATGTATTATAAATGCATTTATTTGTAAACAAACAAATGCTTAGACTGTAGTCACAAAACCAGCTAAAAAGTCTGTTCACATACATATTAGTTTGCAGTTGTTTGCAGTTTGCAAAACAAGTTCAGGGCTGGAGTGGTAAGGTGGAACATGTGCAGGCAGTCGCAGCTTCCTGGTCAACCCATGCCTTATTAGACCCTTATAAACGTGTAAATATTTTGTCATATAACAGCAGCTTCTATATAGTACTGCTCATTTGTACATCTTGAAAAGCACAATAAAAGAGACCTTTAGAATTATATCCATTTTTATATGGAGAAACAGAGCTGAAAAATTATTTCTCCATGTTTTTGCTTCGGGCCAGTGGTAAAACAGAAGATAAAACAGGTCCCCACAATACTAGACCATCATCTACTTAAGAGTAAAATACTGAGTTAGCAATTGAGAGGTATATGAGTTCACCACTGGGACGTTAGCATAATTAATTTCATGTATTGCTTTCACATGGCTTCTATGTAATCAATTTTTCCTATTCCTTATTAATTTTCTAAATTGTTTTTCACAACAATTAATTTCTAATTTTATCTAAGGTTGTTTTGGAAAAAAAAAAAAAAGACCTAGAAATCTTCTTCTTAAAGTGAGCAATAGATTTTTTTTTTTTTTTTAAATTAATCACAGAGAAACTGTTAGAATTTTCTCCATTGTAGCAGGAGACTATAATTTTGCTTTTATTAGATCCACAAAGAGAGATTTGGAGAGAGGAAATCAAACAGAAACCTAAGATTTCTCTATTTCTGCAAGCGAATTTTACTAAATGCTTTAAAAAAATTAAAAGAGGAGAGACAATATTATAATTACAGTATCAAGAAGGGAAACAATAAACACATTAAACTATGAAGGCATGATCATTACCAAGGCTTAAAGAGTAGATCAGGGTCTAAGTCAGGCATTTCTAACAAGAACATCAGCAAGGTTCATTAACTACCCTTACAGCTTTCTGAATATGGTAATTTACATAAAAATGGATTTAGTGACAGCAGTTGCTCATTACCGTTGGTTTGTGTTTAGGTTCATAAAGTACCATTGTAAATAAATACAGTATCAATATATTTTCAAAGAAATATTCTAAGGGTTGAGAAGGATGAAGATTCACACTGTTGTTAAGTATTATGCAATTATATCTATGCATAGACACTGCTAAAACAGTGCCCCGAGACAGGTACTGCACATTCATTTATCTTCACATGGGTTGTGCTGTCTCTTAAACCCCCTTAGCTTATGTTGTGCCAGAATTTTTAGCCTCTGTTATTCTTTCCTGCACACTTATTAAATTTTTTTTTATTTACTTTCTCCTTATTACTTCTTTCTAGGAGTTGCTGTCTGCCGAGTGTCTACTGGTTTAACTTAATAATATTTTAAGTCAATTTAACATTTTAAATCAATTTAACATTTTAACTTAATAACATTAATAGCATTTTAGACCGATGTCAAGTAAACCATAGAAGCTATGTAAGGATTCTAATACAACTTTTAAGTAGGCACAGGCCTGTTGAATTTAAGCACATTCAAACTGTTTAAACACGTCACTAACAGAAAGGTAGAAGTATTCCCAAAGAATACACAAAGTGGCTTAGATTGGCAAAGCAAGTCTCTTGGCCTGCTCTGCTTTTTCAGAAGAGGAAATTAGTCAAAAGGAGCCATTGCACTAATAGAGTTTTTGGGCTTCTGATCCCAGGCTGGACCAAGTAAATGCATACAGGCTAAACATTTAGCAGGCAAAATAATATTTTAATAAATTAACTGATAGGGAGGGGGAAAGGTTTTTGGACAAGCAAGGTCTTTAGATCTGAAACAGAAGCAATCCATCCTTCAGTGT
Organism: Cariama cristata; assembly: GCF_000690535.1. NCBI lineage: Eukaryota > Metazoa > Chordata > Aves > Cariamiformes > Cariamidae > Cariama > Cariama cristata. The sequence continues at coordinate 96,185 of NW_009612254.1, forward strand.
AAGAACAGACTGGAAACAGTGATTAATATTATTAACTTAAATGCAGAACAATTAGTATGATTGAGAGAGTACCTGTGCTTTTGAGGGAGATGTTAACAATGGGAAGGTTATTAGTCCCTTTGAGATTAAAAGAAACACATTTTGTCATTGCCTCTAGTAAGGCTGAGAAGTTAAACTCTGGTTGCTGTATGGCAAACTACTGTGCAATCAAACAAACATTTCTGTTGATACCATGATTAATATCATTAAAGTAGATCTTACAGGTAAAATTAAAAATTTTGTTAGTTATTTTCAAAGTCTTCTTTGCAGGCCTGGTCTAAGGAAAGCCAAAGATAAGAGTATTTTTCTATGGAAAACAAGCTCCCATTTCCAGGAGAAAATGTAACCTCCTTCAGTTATCTGCATTAATTTGCTCTGGTGCGTAATAGTTGACTGGTTTCACATCTGTAGTTTCTACAAGAGTATTTCGTTTTGCTGAATAAAGAACCAATACAGTCTAGACATACATGTAGCAACGATGACTTTTTTCTGGTTCTTCCATAGATGTTATATAAATCTGTTGTTTGATTCTATATTTTTGTTTTGGCACTATAGTATCAGCATACCCACAATGAACAACATACTAACACAAAATATGTTTCTACATAAGCTAACTTCTCTTGCTTTTTTCTTTTTCTGAAGAGCAAACATTTAAGCATTACACTTCATCTTCTCATTCCCTCTGCTGCCTTCTCTGTGCTGGTATCTCTTTGGAAATGTCTTCCTCAAATTGTCTATTTTTTCTGCTTTCCTTCATGCAGGCTCTACCATCTTTTGTTCAAATATTCATTTCTCTTTCCTTTCAGCTCTCAGTTTCTGACTCAGATTCTGTTCTGTTTAGTCCTTTAAGTCTGGTCTTAATTGAGTTTTGTAAATAAAAATGCCAACACACGTTTTGCTATGAATAATTATAACACTCCAGATAAGTTAAACAGTGTCATATTTCTGGAGTGTAAGATAAGGTTTGGATCCATAGAACCGTAAGGCTCAAGATGAAAGCTAGTTAGCTAGAAGCAATTTTTGAAACAACAGTATCCTACTCTCACAAATCTGTTTGGCTCCAGGGTGATATGGGTTATCCCAGATATACATCAATCCAGGGGATAAACCTGGACACCTCCCAGAAATAGCTAAGAGCAAAATAATTTCAAAGGCAGACACTCCTTTTCATCCTATGTTTGAAATATTTTGATCAGTAGATATCACTATTATTTCTTCCACAGCCTCTACATGAACTCATGATCCACAAGTGTTTACTGAAAGGAAAAGCTGTGGGAAAGGCTAACCAAGGCACTAATTTCACCATTTACACAAAAGCTACTTAGTTTTAATCATAGATAGAGTTGCCACAAGGCTGAAATGTTTCCTTTTTTGAAAAACATACTCAATCTATTAACAACATAATGCCATTTGGTACTTGGAAAGCATCCAAAAGCAGCATATTACAGAAAACAGAAAATTCTCTCACTGTCTGAAAAATGTTAGAAAAAGCAGAAGTTGAATTAAAAGTTATGTATACTCTTTTATGAATTGTCTGCTTGCACAATCTGTTTTAATTATAGGAGGTTGAAAGTGACGTTTATTACAATAGGGTTGCATGTAGCCATTTCCAGTGACACCCAATTGGGCTAGTGATATGCAAACAGACAAAAAGACTATTCTTACTTCAAAGAATTGATGTTTAACGTTGTTTAAAGAGAGGCACACTGCTGTAAAAACAGAGATACTGCACCATTTGATCTTCCAAACATGAAGCAGGAAGCCAAACCAAGTAAAGCCAAACCAATCAGTAGAGACAGATGTCATTGTACTAGAAAAACCTTTTCTTCCCTATGGAGTTCCAGCATTCAAGTGTTATCATTGAAAACAAAAAACAACCCCCAAAACAATCACCATCCTCGAAGTCTGAAAAAAAACCCAAACACTCCACTCTAAATGAATTACTTCTGCTAATGATTCCAATAAACACACTTAGAGGGGAAAGTGAGGAAGGCTTTCCAAACATGAGCATGTATTAGGTGAAAAGCTGAGTACTATACAAACCAAAGAGGATTAAGAAGATAAGGATGGCACTTTACGGCGTCTTCATCCATTTGGCATTTCCAAAAATACACCACAGACGTAGTTCCATGCAAAAGGTCTTACTTGGCGGTTCATTTTAATTTTTCACTTACATTGTTAAAATAATTTCTGTCAAGATCTAGCAGAATGCAATAATAGGCTTGCCACCTTCAATCCCAACTTTCTTCCTATTTCCTTCTAAAATTTTTATAGATATGGCACATGATAGCATGCCTTCTATTTTACTCTAGGCAGAGGTCAGTTCTGACAGTGAAGTCAGAAAGTGAGGCTAAACAATATTTTTTAGGGCTTGAATATTGCTAATAAAATTGGAATTGCCACAGCCCTATATTATGAAGCTAATAATTTCCTGGGAAACCCCATTCTTTTCATGTATATCCTATATAGTTTATTTTAAATTTATTAGAGATTAATTAATATTACTAATACACATTAAATATGTTTAATATATTAATATGTTTATTTATGCCAGTATAACCTACCCATAATTTGACATACAATGAAATCTACCATTCTACAAGTGGTAGGGGAAAAAATTGCAGAAAGACAAAGTACTCTCTTCTGGAGAATGCAAGTCCTATTGGAAACCAGTTTTAGAAAATGTAGCTGTCAATAT